>NW_009696185.1:0-43281 GCF_000703405.1 Apaloderma vittatum | reverse complement strand
AACTGGACACAGTACTCCAGGTGAGGTCTCACGAGAGTGGAGTAGGAGGGGAGAATCACTTTCCTTGACCTGCTGGCCACATACCTCTTAATTCAGAGAGTTATTATGTTGTGTCAGCAGCAGAGGTGCACAGGCTGTTGGCCACAGACAGGCGGGGTGTCTACCTGCCCTGGGTACCTTGCAAATTTTGTGACCAGAAGATATCAAGCCCCACCATGGGTACATGGCTTCTGCCTGCATGAGGAATTTGTGACTAGCAAGCTGGAATGTGGCACTTCTGGCTAGGACAACTGAAGGTAAGTCACTTTACAGGATTAACCTGGGATGTGGCCAGTTTATGGTATTGGCAGGGCAGGAGCACATTATGAAAGGATCTACATTCAGAAGTTTGATGAGAGTTGACAAGCTCTACATTCAGAAGTTTGATGAGAGTTGACAAGCTCGAGCATGCACTTATCAGGGCATTTTTTGGTCCAAGGTGATGCCTGAGAAGAAAAGTAAATTCACTGTTGAGCTGAGCCCGGGTAACATAGCTGCTGGAAGAGGAGGCCATGGGAGCAGCAATAACACGGCAGTAAGGCTGTTCCTCCTACCCAACCTGAATGACTTCACACGCATGCTGAGTAGCAGGGAAAAGTAGGGAGCAGGAGGCTGTGCTTCAGGGCAGTGATGGATACTTGCCACCAGTGCTCCCAGTCTGTCTCAAGAGACTTCAGTGTCCTCAATTCCCAATGTATGTCGTGGTGATACAATGCACTCAGCCTCTTGTGTTTAAGTGGCGACATTTGGTAGATATTCCTGGTTGGTCTAACTCTCTACACCAGAATAAGAAATACCAGGAAACATGGTCTCACTTTTCAGTCTACATCTTCTGTGCTGTATTGGAACCCTCTAAGTGTAGCCACTGTATGATCAGCTCATGTTTTGTTATAGTAGAAGATGTAAGCAAATATCTACATCTTTTACTGAGAATACACATGTAGGAGTCTTCTCATCTTCTAGTGGTGCAAGTCTGTCATCATTTAAGTAATGACAGACACACGTCTTTGCCAGAATGAGGCAGAGTCTGGAGCTACCCATTCTGTCTGAGGCTAGTTTTTGTGTTGCCAAAACATAACTGTGTCTCCTGCAAACTTGAGGTTCTCTAGAGGAAAGCAGACAGCATTCGTGTGCAGTTATTTTAACAGAGTTCAGACACCCTTCTACTGCAGAAAGGAGACAGTATGGGAACAGACTCTTCCCAAACCTGCTTATGCCACAAGCCCACAGCTCAGGGAAAGCAATGTAATGTGGCATTGCAGACTACATCCCTAGCAGCCTAGGCGTAGTGGTTATTTGGCTGAAATAAACCAGCTTCGGTTGTACTGCAGGATTTTTTTAGCTCCAAAGCAGAAAGGGCACATTGTACTAGCTGTTGGCATCACAGACAGGATTTGTGAGGCAAGACTTTAAGTTGTTCTTGGGGATCTTGCTGTTACCAGATGTGGCCTAGAAGGACCTTATCTATCTGAAATCCAGCTGTTGACGTTCAAGGCTGGGCTGGCCACTAAACTGTGACAGACGCTCTCTATCATCGCTCCACCACCCTCCTAGGGGAGGATAACAGGGCAACCAGGCAGAGAGAGTTTGAGGTTGAAAAAATACTTGAACCAGTTTAATGGCAAAAAAGAATACTACTAACAGTAGCTGTGAAGACACCAAACTATAGACAGAGATACACAAATATGCAAATATGCTCAAAGATACAAGAGAATATGTTAATATAGGATGCACACCTTCCAGATGACAACAAGGTCTCAAATAAACAACAAAAAAAATCCCAGGCTGGACTCAGCAGCAGACAGGAGCACCTGAACCCAGAGTCTTGATAACAACAGTCCAAAACAAACAAAAAAGGAGCTGAGCTGCTCTCACCCAGTGCTGGAAGCAGGGGGATACAAGCTGTTCTGATGAACAGTATTTCTCTGCAGGGTGAAAATAGGAGGTGGGGAAACACCAGCAGCACAGGGAGAGATGACAAAGCAGCAGTTGCAAGACTTGCAGTACAACAAACACTAAATGTCCCAGTGCTCTTCTTAGGGGCCCTTTTATACTGAGCACCATGGGGAGGAACGCTGTGATTGGTCCATTTGGGTCACCTGACCCACGCTCTCCTCCCCATAGGCACAGCTGTCCCTCATTCCCAGCTGTGATGGCCACCAGTGCCAGGAGCCCCAGAGAACTTCTGTCCTGATGTGCTCAAAGTAGGACGCCAGCTGGTCTGGAAACAAAAATGTCAACTTTACCAACAGAATGCTCTATGCAGGGAGATAAAACTTTCCCCTCACCCTTTTCATTTAGGAAAGTTAAATTCCCTCTAATGAAATGAAAGGCCCCATTACATGGAAGGCAGGCATAGCTGGAAGGACTCTGTAGACTGTTTGTCGATACTGTCTGACTGTGTCTGCAGCAAAGCCAATGTATTGTAATTGTAGTTTATGTGCCACTAAAAACAGGTGGCCCTGACCCTTGTGCTCTAACTTAAAATTCAACCGCAGTTTGCACATACAATGTTTTTAACCTTGTTGAAATGAGTAATCAAAAAAGCAGGTGATAGTGGCAGTGGTGAAGCAAAGCAGCATTGTAGTGTGCATCTTCCAAGATGGATGATCTGTACACATAATTAATATCTTTTAGGAAGGAAAACTTTGTGTCAAAACCCTGAGTTTGTATTAGTAGTGCATAGCATTTCTCAGTGATGCTTCCTTATGGTGAGTTCTGCACAAAGCTCCATGCTTAGCTGTATATCACAACTACATAGAAATTAGGCTGCTTACGCAGCTGGGTGAGGCACTAGCCACCAAGGTGGAACACGAGATCTGCCTAACAAAAACATATTCAGTAAAAAATCTCATTACCATAAAATATATCCTTTCTACAGCCACAAAATGAATTGTTTCTTCAGTTTCCAGCCACTAACCTAGCACAAGGCTTCTGCATCATGGAGACAGCGACGCCCGCCAATGCTGTAGTTCCCACTTGCTTTTCAGTACTGACAAATAAAAGGTGTAACTCTGAGAATATATATTTTATTCTCTATACAAAATGCTACAATCCTGTAGTGTTCAACATTTCATGTGACGATAGCAACACTGGATGATGGAATGAAATACTTTCGAGTTAAAAGATGCCTAGCACTATGGGAAAGGGGCAGGATTTACTTGCAGTATGGGAGCTAGCTGTGATGTTGCAAATGTTTCAGAGAACTTTTGTCATTTCAACCTCTTTCTTCAAGGTTCTTACTCTTCGGTGTAGGGTTTAAGGACAGTTACTTGAGAGTGTGCTTCTGACATCAGCTTTTCATAGTTAGCTCCAGGCATCTCCTAAATGAAATGCAGAACTACTTTTGTCTTAGCAAAATTAATAAAATTTATGCAACTTAGTCCATTTTTAAGTGATTCTCAGTTGATTAGCTGAGAACATTTGTCTGCTAGTTTTAACACATTTCTAAAGTTCTCTAATGTGGCGTATGTCAGTTCTTGGTGCACGGAAATTTTTGTCACTGGCTTGAATGAAGACAAAGTAAGAACTGGGATGCCCATTAAAATTGCCTTTCTTAAAAACAGAAGGCAACTTTAGTACATAGGTGTGGTTTCCTTCCTACAAGCATAGTTTTGTTCTTTGCATAGGGAAGGAATAAAGCTAGATCCTTTTTTTTTTTCCAGAATAAATATTGACATTAATACAGGTGAACTGAGAAGCTTACTCAATGATGCTGTGAAACACTATGCAAGGCTGATTAGCTCTGAAGATTAGTATTACTTGTAACAATAATCTGTAATTATTAAAACTGTTTAGAGGCTTTATGTTTCTGAAAAATAAATACTATAAATTACTTTTATAACATAGAATTGATAATAAAAAATGCTTGAATTCATTTATTTGTAGCATTTCACATTGATGCTTCTTCATAGTGAGTTCTGTATAAAGCTCCATGCCAAGCTTCTGTGGCACAGGACTGATTTTAGATACACGTAGTCCAAAAACCTTCACAAAGCATCCAGGGCCTGGCACTTCCAGCTGTCTCCAAGATGAAGTGGATTTTCCGTTCACAATCACAAAATATAAGGATGTTAATCCAAATATCCTTACCCTTATGTGTGGGTTTGGTAGAGAGCAATTTGCAAGCTGCCAGAGAAGCTGGCCCCAACTCGCATTTTAAAAACACCTTGAAACCAAACTACACCTCCTTTCCAAAAGACTTTCCTCTTTTCTATCCAGATAGCAAGCCGTAGAGCAAAGCACATGCCACCTTACTACTGGGAACCTGGGCTTAGTGCAGTAAATGTCCATTAGACTCGAAGTGGTATTAATCAGACAGGGAAGACAGCTGCTTGGGGTAAGAAACCTCCCACTGTCTCCAGCCCTTGGGCTCTCTGATCACGAAGCGTTAACAGTGCAGTACTTGGAACTAGCTTAAAGAGGCAACACATTTGGTTTCAACTGTAGCATTAATTACATGAGATATTACTGGAAAAATGTCTACTGATTTTCAGTACATAATTCACTTATTAAGAAAATGTCAGCATATTTACTCTCTTGCTCTTGTGATGTTTATCAGTCCTGTGTATGCAAAGTCCAGCCTTTCATAACTTCCTACTGAGGAGAGCTCTGAACACCAAGTTCTCTCAGCACTTGTCTAGTGCTTAAGGATGGGAATCATCTAATATAGCACACAAAAAGCTGCTGCAGGTAGTCAGCAAAAAGAGTCAGCTAAAAGGACTGTTAGTCAACTTCACCATTCTTTGACTCATACATCTTACTTTAGCTTACAGGAAAAGTATGTAGTTTGAACATTTTTCTATTACAGGGTCAGCAGTTGTCTCCCGGATTTGATGCTAAAGTTTATTTCTAGATCTAGCCCTCACTTCCCCCATGCTGACCTCTGCCAACATACACACACACAGAGTCTCTCTCTTCCTCACTCCTGTCCCTGTCAGAATGGGAGGCTGATATGCTCGTTTTCTTTAATGGCTGTTTTAAAATTTTTCCCACAAAGCAATGGATAGAGATAAGAGCACACGACATTAGTTGCTCTAGATTTTGCCAATTGCTACCCGAGAAAAAATGACTTAATGACTAAAAAAACTTGGACTCACTAGTCTGTGAATGGCTGTGTTTAAGAATGTAACCCCCTCTTAACTTTTTTACACCATGGTACAGTATAATTCACTCAACCTAAGAGGAGGATAATGACAGCTTTATACAAGATCTCACATCACACCTCCAAGTTTTCCTCTTATCTCAAAGGTTGCACCACACATTAAAGCAATAGTCTGTATTAATCTAACCTCTGACATTTGGGCCGTATTAACCCACCAATGCAGGTTTATGTATCTCACACCTCAGACGCTATCAAGAAATTTGGCAGTGGCAGCTTGATAAGGACACCATACCTTACTGAACTTGTTCTAAAAACAACATCAGCAAAACACTCCTCTGGTTGCACGTTTTAGTGACCTTGCCCACTTGTGCTTACTCTTCTTCAGCTGTTGCCCATACGGACAGTCCACAGTTCTAAGGCATCAGAAACGCTGTAAGAAAGGAGCACTGAAAATTTGCATTTTTCAGTAAAAATATTGACACCCAGGTGGTTCAATCTGTGGAAAATCTATAAACTGGAACCATGAGCTGTTCATTTTTAGATGATAAAATAATTGTTAGTAACAGGGTTATGTTTTTAAAGAGATTCGTAATTTTTTTGTTTGTTTCTGCACTGGACTAATTAACAAACCAATCTTCATTACTAGCTACTTTACAGGGAAAATTCTACTAGAGGAATGTTTCTGGTATCAGAACAGTTCAAGAACCCACTCCAGCACATTAATATTTTCTTTTTCTCCATGTGGTACAGATAGTGAAGTTAACAGTCCTCAAACTGTGCACTATCCCAGCTTTGCAAGCTGGGATCTGTTTTGAAGTATGTGTTTCAAAAGAAGGATAAAATAACTAAATTCTTACATTAAACTTAGCTTGTTTCAAGGCAGGTGGGACCACTCTAAGGAGTTCTGCAAGTATGTCATCTTAACTCCGTGACAGAGTGGTTTGGGCAGGCAGTGTTTACTGCTGTAATGTTTAAATGCCTTTTCAAAAAACAATAAAAATAATTAAATTTGTACTTTCAGAAAATCTTAAAAGCCTGCAGATGGCATTTCTATTTTCTAATGTCACCCACATTCAGAAAAATTCTTGTTCATTATGTTGAAACCATTTTGATTACTGTATGTTGATTAAACAATGATGGTGACTATTATAATTAAACTACAGACAAAAGTCAAGTCAGTTGTTTTATTAAATACATAACTCTAAACACCTTTAGAGAGGTTGGATAATGAATGCACTGAAAGCACTTGACTGCACAACTTAAGAAACAAATGACAGCTCTGCTTCAAAACCACACGACAGGTTCTTGAGAGATTCCTTTTCACACTTGTCCAGTGATATTTTTAGGAACTACAGCTTACAAAAGAGCCAGTGCTTTACTGCAGTCACTTTTCAAGGCAAGTCTGGAAACTTTGCATTCTGTTTATCTCCTTTCCTTTTTTTCTCTCATTATCTTCTTGCTTTCTTCTCTTCTCCTCTTGGTTACAGGATTCCGTGGATCATATATCTCAAAAGTGTCTTCATCCTGCATGCTTGCATCTTTCACCTTTCTGCTTCTATCTTCAAATTGCAGTACATGTGACATCCTAAAAAAATAAAACATAGCTCAAATTCAGTAAAGGATCAGAAAGTTACAATCTGTAATTCTGATGTGCATGGCAAGATTTTAGCATTGTCATTTTTATTCATAGCAAAAAATCCACGTTTTGCTGTTTTTTCTGTTGTGCTATTTATTTGTTTATTGTTGTTTTTTTTCTTAGTAGACCCTAATATTATAGGGTAACCACTTTTGTGAAGATCTATTTTGAAATATAAAGCCACAATTTGCTTTGCCAGATTTTGTTTCAGATACTGAACTCCCTTGCCTTGTCTTTTCTATTTAACATATCTTCCCAAACGTACTGAATAATCTTCTCCGGAACAGACAGTATTTCTCAAGTTTTCCTATTAGTCACTTCGAAGTTCCTTCCACCATTAGGATTTTAGAAAAAGAAGGAAGAGTTTGCATGGAAATGCCTGAAGTAAGCACACAGAAGATCAAAAAAGGGAATGCTTCACATCTTGCTCCTTTACCTTAACTTGGTTCAGATCATGCTTTTTAATTCTCTGAATAGCAGATTAAACTATGCTTTGATCAGTTCAATGTTTTTTTCTACAGATGATTAGCTCAGTGGTTTGAGCATGGTGCTGGCAACAATGACCAACACCGAGGTTGCGGGTTTGATTCCCGCTCGGTCCCCATGTGTTTCCTGGTCTAGTCAAGAGGTGGTGTCCCTGCCCATAACAGGGAGGTTGGACTAGATGACCTCTAAGGTCCCTTCCAGCCTAGGCCATTCTATGATCATTCTATGATTAGGAATCTTCCCTGCATTAGATTCAGTAAATTCCCAGTAATCTGAAAACATCACCATTAAAGCTCAAGAATTGGGCCTATGTGAACCTGAGGAGGTTCAACAAGTCGAAGTGCAAGGTCTTGAGCCTGGGTCAGAGCAACTCCTGGTATTAATACAGGCTGGGGAGATGCAGAGCTTGAGAGTAGCCAGGCAGTGAAAGACCTGGGGGTACTGATGAACGAAAAGCTGGACATGAGCCAGCAATGTGCAGTTGCAGCGCAGAAAGCCAATCACATCCTGGGCTGTATCAAGAGAAGACTGGCCAGCAGGTTGAAGGGGGTGATTCTGTCCCTCTGTACCACTCTGGTGAGACCCTACCTGGAGTGCTGCATCCTCAGTACAGGAAAGACAAGTCCCTGTTGAAGCCTGAAGAAGAACAGACGCTGGGGACAGTTTATTGCAGACTTCCAGTACTAAAAGGGGGCCTTTAAGAAAGATGTGGGCCATCATTTTAGCAGTGCCTGTCATGACAGGACGGGGTGTAACGATTTTAAACTGAATAAGGGCAGATTTAGAGTAGATACAAGGAGGAAATTTCTTAAAGTGAGAGTGATGATAGACTGGATCAGTTGCCCAGAGAGGTGGTAAAAGCCTCATGCCTGGAAACATTCAAGGTCACACTGGACAGGGCTCTAAGTGACTTGATGTAGTTGAAGATGTCCCTGCTCATTGCAGGGAGGTTGGATCAGGTAACCTTTAAAGGTCTGTTCCAAGCCAAACTGTTCTATGACTCTATGATAACCAGGATTCAAAAGTAGTTTGTTAGTTGTAGTGAGTGGCAGGAACCTGGAACTTATCAACTATGGCCTTAGTAGTAGGTGTCACTGAGGTGAGAATAAAACAGAAGCTGTCAGAAAATTGTGAGTTTTAGCTTGGACAAATGGACTCTTACATAAAGAGACAATTATTTACTCCACTTAAAAAAAGGTGGGAAGAAAAGAGAAAACCAAACCAAAGAATACTTAGAAGATGACCAATCGTAAACCTATTGATCTGGCAAGTTAGCAAGACTTTGAATATACAGTTCTAGTAAAGCTGCTACTTACAATCCAGAAGAACAAGTGTAAAGTTCCTACGTTCAATTAAAAAAGAAGCCAAAATGGAATTAAAAGTTTTTTCAGTGCAAACAAACATCCCTAGGCAGAAAACCCACTTACATTTGGATTCTGTATTAATCAATTGCCAAAATATATTTGACTTTGATGGGACATCTTAAAATTGAATCTTAGCATAACAATCATTATATATCAGATGTCTTCATCTACATTTTTTGTGATAGAAAATCCATGAAAATCAAGTCAGGAACAGAATGGAAATTTTCTGGCACAAGAAATAGTGTTTTATCAGTCTCTTGTGACATCCATGAGGTCCTGAATTAAACAGTTTTTTTCAAAGAACTCTAGTGCAAATCTCTGTATATGAGGAAAAGGGAGGGTAGAAGCTGCTCTGTTATTGTAGCTTACAAAATTAAAGAAACTAGACAAAATTCAAAGCCACAGACTACATGGGATCTGTCTGAATGCTTTACAAAAACTGAAAAAAAAATGAGGCTTTTAATCACAGTTGAATATTGACATGTGCATTTCATACATCTCTTACTGTAGAGCATTTTCAAAATGTCTGCATATTAACCTGTCGTATGGAAATACTTAAGAATTGTTTTCAGTGTACAAAACTTCAGTAGTTTATGTACACACTATAAACACCAAAACTTAATTGTTTAGTCATATCTACAATTCAGAATAACATAATGTACCATCAGTGTGACTCATGATTGCATAATTGTAGTTTAATTATAAAAACATTGTCTCAGAGTGGAGGGACTGAAGTAATTTATTTTAGTCAACATGCTTTCTGCATTTGTCATATTCTTCTTGACTTATTAAAGATGAGCATTTTTGTATTTTTCTAAGAACACACACTAAAATCTTACTAGCCTAGTCTGAATTAAAACCTAGGCCTAAAGAGATGGAATTGTCTCTTGGTGAGTGGTTTTGGAGTGTGTATATGAGTGTATGTAAAAGTGTAGTCTCACAGTCATTTCATCAACTAGGGCTGTCAAAGAATGTCACAGCACACTTGCAGGATACAACTAATAGGAATTAAAAATAAACCATCTCTAATTCTTGGGTCAGGCCATATCGTGTCCCAGGTAGTTTGCAAATTAGATGCAGCAGATTCAGACTCAGAATGTTTATTTCTCTCCAAGAGCTGAAAGAAGTCATAGTCTCTGACTCCTATTCATAATTTTCCACTGAGATATTCCCAGCTGTGATTAAAAATAAGCCAATTTTAAGAAACTTCTTGATATTCCCAGAATCAATTTCAGATGCAGCATCTCACAGGTAAAGAAAAATAAACACAGACTGTGGTAGAGATTTAAAAAAATATTTTCCTGATGTGAACTTTGGTGTATTTCTTCTAAGTCACATATCTTCACAGGTAGAACTGTTCTGTATCTGCATAAACCTAATCCAATTTTCCAAAACCAATTCAAATTGCCTTCTTTTTTTAAGGAACATGGGAAGTATTATAACAGAAATCATTATTTCTATATGAACTATTTGAATTTACAGTAGTCTTACTGCAGTTTCTCCAACAAAAGTTTGTACTTGCATAATTGTCCAAGTACAGAGTTAAGGCTGCAATTCCACAAGTATGGGTTGCACAAGACTTTTCCTTGTTTGGTTTCTAGCTCTCCTTTTGCAGTTCCTGTGCTGAAAACTATATTTCATCTCTTCACCTTCATTTTTTGGGAACTTACTAACTTGTGCTTGTCACTGCTTGTTGAGAGGTCATTTTAAACGAGTGAGACGGACAACTTTAAAACTTGAAAGATGAAATGTTGTCAGTCCTATGCAAAACTCAACAGAAAAAAAAAAGGTTTTGCAGCTTATTTTTTTGCTCAAAACTAGTTTTTACAAAATAGCTTGCCAAAACTGATAATTCTGAGTTTAAGTATCTAGGTGTGCCAACTGTTGACTTTCTTCAGAAGAAAAAGTAACCACAAAACTATTTTCTTAGCCTCTTTTACTAAGATAATGCTGCAAATCAGAACCAGCTATCTTAGTACAGATTTATTGCTGGAGAGGCTTGATTTTTACCCCAGACAGATGACAGCATCCTACAGTTTAACTTTGTCCTATCCCATGTAATGGGGGAGCAGCTGTTCTGCTGAACTGCACTTCTTTCCTTCAGTGTTACTAAAGGACATTTCAGTACTTGGCTCTTTTCTGTATTCCAAAACCACAATGTCTTAAAACATTAGACTGAAATCCCCAAATTAATTTAACACTGTTTCAGAGACAGCACAGGATTTCAAAAGTATGTGGATGCTCTCTTGCCCTAGTGATGTTCTCAGACAATGATTTTTGCAAGAGTCAGCAAAGAGTGCTTCTTCGCAGTTACGAGCAGAGTAGATCCCATCGTCCTTAAGCTGTTGTAACTAATACGTTACTTTGGTAGTCAGTTTGATTCCTTACAGGGAGGTAACAAGTGGGAGAATGTTGTCAGCAACTGAAACTAAAAGAGAAACTGCAGCACACCAGAAATCATTCAAGAACTACTTCAGCACGATTAAGCTGTGTGTCCAATAGTCTAGTGTAGGAAACACCATATTTGCCAATTGTGAGTTGAAGAAGGAACCCCAACTACACAGCGCCCTCCAGGCAGATGGAACCATTTTACTCAGGAGAGAGATCATGCTCTTTTGAATTACTCTAGTGAGATGGTACTTATAGGAAAAGAAATGCTACATAGTAATCCCTCTGATTTTCAGATCTGTGAGCCACCCACTGGATCTGAACCAGCTGCTGACAGGTGGCAGTCATATTAAGTGAAGCGTAAACAGAAGTCTAGTACCACAACAGCTCTGGGCTTTCCAGAACTGCCCTTTGGGACAAACTGAAGGGGCAGTCAGTGAACTGAATCATTGTGAAATCTCAGTAAGAGAAAGGAAGCACTATGCTTTTGCACTAGCAATGAAGCTCAGAACTCCAGCTACAAACACACTGCCTGCCTTGGTGATTTTTATACTAATTGAATGAAAGTGAAAAGCTGCGTTACTTAATTCCATACTCACATAAAAAACTGACACAGCTGCTGGCTGCTACTGGCTCACCCACTGCCCTTTTCTCCTTCCTTGCACAAGTGACTCTACACAGCACTTTGGTTGTGATATATTTTTTCTGCAGATACTGGTAACCAAGGAAAAGTTACACATATATTTTTGCCTTCTAGATGCAGAATTGTACGTTACTAAAGACACACTGCTTAGACAGTACATCTCAACTGGTGCTCAGAACATCGCCAAAAATTACACACTGCTTCTAAATACAGACTAAATGAGTTATCTCTATAAGGATGCTAAAAATGAACAACGCAGGAGTCAAGAAGTTCAGTGCTGCTTCTTGTATTATACAGGCTGTCTAAAAAAAGAAAGAAAGACCAGTATAGACCACAACTACCAGTACTACCACTGAATTCAACATCGCTTGCAAGGAACATGCTGCCTATTTTTCTCAGTTATCAAGAATGCACCCTATATTTCAAAGAAAAATAATGAGCTACTCGAACACTACTACTTTCCTTAAATGATATTCTATTTGCCACTAACATTTTCCTTCAAATACTGTAAATGTGTATGTTAAGCTACAAGCATTAACATAGGAAACATTGTAACACTTTCCTCCCCATCACCTTCATGATACCTAGGCAGTGGACAGAAATGTAGCTCATGAACAAATGAGAAAACAGATGAATTTATGCGTCAAAGCAAATGACATCTCTCTCCCAAGGAAAAGGATAAAAATTGGCTGTTCTGGAAGAATGAACACACTGGCACTCTTTTCACTTCCAGCAGAGTAGCGAGTGGCACAGGAAGAGGAGAACAGTTGAGAAACACTGAGAGACAGTTGAAAGAATAAAAAGAAAAATAAATTGAGGAAGGTAAAGACTACAAAAAGGATAGGAATGAGAAACAAAAAACAGAGAAAAAGAGTCTGACCAAAACGTAAATAAAATGAAGCATGTCAAATGACAACTGAAAACAAGCAAAAATTTTGAATCAAGGCAAAAGAACAAGAATACAAAAGAGGCAAAAAGAATGTTAAAACAAAAAACCAACAGGAATTCTGAAGGAGGAAATACATTTATAACATCTAGTCTTTCTTCCACCTTTTGTCAGAATTGAGATGCTACAACAAAAACCAAGCCTCTTGGCTGAGGCTGCTCTCACCATTTCTTGCATAGGAGGGTCCAAGAGGTTAACAAATAATTTGGTATGCACAATGCAGCAGGAGAGAGAAATTATGTTTATGTCTCTAATGAAATATGTAACTTTCACCAAGTGCTCTGAGTAACACAGTTCTTGCAGGCAAGTTCCCTGGTTTCTCTCTGACCTATCTCACCATCCATCTTTGTTTTTCTTTTCATGTAAGAAATAACATATCATCCCTCTTTTAACACAAAGAAATCCTGAAATCCAAGCTTCTCTCTCATACAGATCATGAAAAGAAAAACAATTTTTACAAAATACTTGTCATAGGCTCTAATTCTTACAGCAATGAGGGCTGAGAGCAGATGTACTGCTGCAGACACAGTCTCAAATCTTCATCTCTATTTAATTTCCACTGTTTCACACAGCCACTGCTATCACCAAAGAAACTGTGCAGGCAACAAGCTTTCTTGAGTATGTTTTGACTCCTTACCTCATAGTACTGGAGCTGTGCTAAATTACCTATGAAAGCCTGTACTCCTCTGTAGCACTTAGTATTTAAACCTGCCACTGTATCACCTAGTTTGCTGAACTGGGTTTGATTTCACTTCAGTGAAGTAATCTCTGTGGTCTTTCTGCTGTGACTGTTACCGCTAGGAGATTTCACTCTTTCTTGTTTCACTGCTTGTTTCCATCATTCTACATTCCTTTGTTCCTCTTTCCCCACTTCCTTTCCTCTTGTCCCTCCAATATTCTGTACTTCCATAAACCCTTACATTTTAAAAATTTATTTACTTGCTATTTAAAAAGTTAAACAAGATTTGTTATTCAGGTCTAGCCAAATTCATATCATTAGTTATTCCATCAAAGTTTCTAATATAAAAAAATGCTTAGAAGAGTATTAAGAAAATTGCTATAAATACAGATGTTTGACAGATTGCAGTCAACCTGTCAGGTTAAGTATTTAATTCTACATCAGAATAATAATCCATATTAGTGAATATGGTACAGAGCACAGATTTTTGATGGAGAACTAAGATTTCACTATTGCTAAAAAAGATGCCCACCCCCAAGCACTCTACTGAGGTTAATTTCATTTCTGCAAGACCCAAAAGTGGGATTTTCTAGCTTTTGGATGAATAGAGTAATATTAGCTACAATATTTCAGCATTCAGATGTTAACAATGGAGATTTTTGCTGCTCTTGCACAGAGCAGAAATCTCCCCAATTCCAAGGAAGCAAAAATATGATAAAGATATGCTCTAAAAATACTACACAAAGTTAGACCCAACACTTCTGTTAGCTTTGACTAGCTCTTTGAAACTATACTACAGTTACTGGAGGATGAAGAAATCAGTTCAAAGTCCAGATTTACCAGCAAATTGTGGATTCTCAGGCCAAAGAATCAATTGTTTATATTGTATCTTGGTGTAGGCCTACAGCGTAAAATGCTCAGAACAGAACTTTTGCAGGTATTTCTAACATAATACTTCTTTGAGATATTCCATTCAAATGCTATATGACCAATTGCGCCCCAAAATATTCACTGCAAAAATGTAAGAAACAAATAGTTTCACTAAGCAAAGGATATCCAGGTTAGAAACACCCAAAAGACACTTCAGTTTTTTCCAAGCTAAGAACAAAGTAAACTATTCTTGGTGAAGACCAATGTAACAGAGTACCCTTCCACTGCTTAAGATGTTGCTGAGTATTCTTTTTCCTCGGGAAAGAAGATTTAGTTGTAAGTAACATTCAAAGAGAAAGGGAAAATCAACTTAACTGGAAAAAAGCTAATCCAATTATCAAAAGATAATCAAAGCACTGTCATTAGTTTTCATAGTATCAGAATTAGAAATATTTAAATTCATTATGACTTAGGATTTCAAGCAATAAGGTTTTTTTCCTACAAAATTCAATTACCTGATTTTTATATTGCATCTTTTCATCAACAATTTATATATAGCACATTTACGCTATACTCTTGTCCACTTCACAAAAATATAGAGTAGTTTGATGAAAGAAGCTGGGTGCTTTAAACAGACAACTGCTCGTGGTAGAATGGTATGGAAGACTATAATGCAAATACCAGATGTTGTTCCAGACAGTGCACCAGTGTAGAAAAACTTTACCCAGCATTTACTATGAGAAGATGGGAACTGCCATACCGGAATAGACCAATGATCCATCCAGTCTAGCATCCTGTCTCTGGCAATAGCTTGTACAGTATCTGATACTCATAACAGTGAGCAGATCGTTTCCCCAAGTCAACACAAACAGTTGTGGTATCACCAGAGCACAGAACTGGGAGGGAAAAGCATTTCTAGCCCCCAAATAGCCAGATTTTCATAACACACAACCTTCATCTGGACACTCTCCCTTCTCTTTTGTCCCTCTCTTTATCCATTCTGAGTATGTCCAAATCCTTACTGTTTAAATGTGTCATTGAATGAGATGAATCTAGGGGGCTTGAAAAAGTGCATAAAAACACAGGAAGGTTAAGCTAGGCTATTAAAGATTTAGAGGATTATTTCTTTATTCTTCACTAGGCTTGCTGGCAATAAATAAAATGTAAAATTTCCAGACAGTAAATGTAATACTAGATATCCCTTGAGTAAAGCATGGATGATCTCTGAATTTAAGTAAAACAGTAGTTGATTCCAGGCCCATATGCCTAGTCCAAATAAACTTAGACTGGAGGAATTAACAAAAAATAAACAAACAAAAAACCCATCCCAAATGCTCTGACTTTCTTAGTCATGTTGACCCGCTAGAAGCAATACATACACTTCAACAAAAGAATAATTTGATATAACAGAAAACTACTGACCAAAGGAGTAGGACAACAGCTAGCATTTAGACATCAAGGTTTGGCCATATTCTAGTAGAGAGGTGAAGGTGGAGAGAAAACTGGAGGGAAAAATTATTTAGAGCAGACGGGTTTTTTGTTGTTTTTTTTTTTTTTTCCCTTTCTTCCTTTAAATGTTAGTGGCAATACTAAAACCCAAACAAACACTTATTTTTTGCCAAACAGAAAAGAAATCCTCTTTCCAATGTGTTTCCAATACAGACTGCTGGCATTCATTTATCCTTTGTAACAACCAAGTAAGTGTTTTCTCAACTTTTTAAAAATGTAGTTGAGTAAATCAATGGCCTTAGCAGGAGAGACCTAATATAGAGCCAGTTTTTCCAGACTAGTGGAGGAACGTTGGCTCATGTCTGGCTGGGAGGAGGGGAGCAAACATGGCTTTAATCCATCTTTGTGCCTCACTGGCATAAATTACAGCAGCACTTTTTCTTTCATTCCCTAAGCTAACATCGGCATGTGAAAAAGACTGCTGCTTAGTTTTCAGGAGCTTGCTCTGTTTGTCACAGTTAAGCTTCTGCAACTGGATCTGCAGAGACTGGTGATAATCTTGAGGAAGCTGTATTTCAAAATCCTCAGTCCGTGGCATTTTATCAAAGAAAGAAACTTGATTTTAGAAAACGTGTATAACGGTAGGTTTATGAAAGAAATATAAGCAATATTTCTTGGTGTTATCCAGAAGAATTTCACTATTCAAAGTCTAACAGTAAATGCTGTATTAAATAGGAAAGCTTTGAAATAAAATCTGGAAGATATTAAAAAACTTGTGTGGAGCAGATACTAACAGTGTGTACTGTAATTTAGTTCTTAATACAAACGAATCTTGCAATACAAAAAAAAAAGTCTGGCCATCTTCAACATTTACTTGATTCTAAAATTACTATTAATTACTATTAAGAATAATAAATAACCAAACCCAAACCAATTCTGACCTACACTCTACAATACACTTGGAAAGGTGACACCTTGATACTTTTTTTTAGACCCAAATCTCTCACAGTCACAAAGCTTTTCACTTGCAGAATAAAAATGAAACATTGTGTATTCCCACTCGTAACTGCATCAGATTTCTCATTGACACTAATGCTAATTATTCTGGGAATTTTCACTGCATTATGGACAAAAACCTTTCTCAAAAAAGATAAAGAACATGACAATTGATTATGGACAGAAAAAATACCTTCACTGAATATTATATACTGGAGTAAAATATAACTATCTCTGCAAACTAGGTAAAAAGCTACACAGTCAGATTGCAATTGATGGCTCAGTATATAACTAACTGGCCTCAGTGGTACTTTTGCAAAATTCAGACTGGGAACGGATTACAGAATTTGACATGCATAAATCAGGTTGCACTTTAAATGGTTAGCACTGAACTTCAGTGATTTTTTTTTCCACATCAGCAATACATTAATAAAACCAGACCCTATGTCTTAATTTTTTTGCTAAATCAGATGATCATACCTATGCAGTGTCACTGTGAAAACCAAAATAATATTTTGTGATCAAGAAGATATCTTCAAAAGCCTTTTAAGAGCCACAAGTTTTTAAGTCTATTTAAGTGAACAGTCCTATTAAATTCCCACTTGAATTGGTTTTAATCCTTGCTATCTTAAATAAGGTTAGTCAAAAATAACTAAGATGACCATAGTCACACCAACACTAGTACTTACACAACATGCACATGAATCAGTTTTGATTGATGATGTCTTTTTGTCTGATAGAAAAGACCTTTACTCTCACCTAATTTTCACAGCTTTTTGACTGTAAGTTGATAGGTATTTTCAGGCACTGACTTACTCTGATTTTAAAAATGTCTGTTTTTTCTGTCAAATTAATCAACATTTAGAATAGCTCAGACTCCACAAAGGTAACTAACCATGAGTTTTAAACTGAAAAACCATGGGAAAAACCATCAGCTCACTCCAAATCCCCATTTTACTCATTCTTTCTTGTCCCACAGTATATCTGAAAGCTGAATGGATTTATGCTACGTCATATAAAAAGAAAGAGTAAATTTCAGTCTAGACATCCTCCCAAAAATACTTAAGTGACTGTCTCATTTATATCTGTCGCTTAGTTACAGCTATGACAAAGTTCCACAGGGAACGAAAGAGTTGATGTCTTTTAAAGATTAAGAAGCTTTGTAGTTCACATCCAACACCTTACATTTCACCCAAGAAACACTGCAGTGCAATTAATTAGAAGAATATGTAGCATGCTGGCAGTCACACTGAAATTCTAAATGGCTGTAGAGTGCATTACTGAGAGGAGATACAATCCAGTGGCGAGATCTGAATCCAGAAGAAGAAATCTTAAACTTCTAGCTGGGTGCACAATTAAGGGAAAATTACTGGGCTCTGCTGTAATACAAAGTCTAAAACCAGCTAGAAGTCTACTTGCAGCCCTGACTTGTGAAGTGATGGGATTAATAATAAACCAAACCCCTCTACACGGATGATGCAAACTTTGGCTGCTTCCCTAGCAGCAACATAATCATGTTCATCTGGTAAGGAACAGCTTTCACATGTTAACATTCCAGTTTCTGCACTGAATATTGAAAGCCCAGCAGGATGAATTAGGCATCTTCCACCAAATCCAAACTGAAGAAGCAGCAATAATGTAAACCAATACTCATCACGATTCACATTACCATCGTGGAAACACTTTTCAAGCAAGAACAGAATATTGTCTAAATGCAATGCTCATACACCAATACCTTCTCATGCTCTTCTAGTATTTGCTGCCTGTTAGATACTATGTACTTTAAGTAAGAACTTTGTTTAGAAGTGAATGGATGGGTCAATCCATGAAAAAGCAACAACTATGATTTGCTAGCCTATGCTTTTCCCAGGTTTTATAAGTTACTGTAAGCTTGACTAACATAGTGTGCATTGTATTTTTTTAGTGGTATGGAGTGCAGCTCCTTTTGAGTTTTGGGTTACCTGACCATGATAATGAAGCTTTAAATTCAAGAATGGTACCAGAGCTGGTTCATAAAACTTCAGGTGCATTTTATCTGTGAGAATGCCAAAGAAATGGGGACCATTCCTAGAAATAGGATAGGTTGACTTGGCAAGCAGGTGAGCCTTAAAGAAAGAGAATGGTGGGTTCTTTTCTGCAGAGAATTCTATTAGCTCAGAAATTGTCAGGATTTCTCATAGGAATAGAAATAATTCAGTATGTCAATAAATTTAGTAGTTTCAGGAAGTCTCTGCTTGTTTTCAAAGATCAGAGAGACAGGAGTGGAAGACAGTCCAGAATTTTGGTTAAGTCTAGGACAGGTGGATTTTTATAGCAGAGACTCTGCTCCTTTCACAAAGACTAGTAGTCCATCTGGAAAAGTGCAGATATATATTTCTTACATTTCATAAGGATGTAAGGCTGGTAAAATTCAGCTGCAGAACTCTATTTTTAGGAACAGCTAGCTATAGCTTAATGTCAAAGTGAAAAGATTAATGTGGTAGGGTTGGTTAGTTCACTTCCCCTTCTGACTTTACTGGAGAATATAATTACAAAATGTATGAATAATATAAAGTTTCATGAAGAAGTGTTTTGAAAGGTTATTGGAGTATTTAGCAGATTTTGGCTGACAGGAATAGTAGCATGCAAAACAGGATACAGTTCAGAAAGTGCCACAGCTCAATTTCAATGTGAGCAATCAACAACATGGGTAGAGGACAGAGCTAGGTTAGGCAACTGTTCAGAAGGAAAAGATTTGTGGCTTAGAAGCGACTGGAAACCAGAAACAATGACAAATAAAGTAATCCTTCCACTCAACAATGACAAAGACTTAGTTGAGTGTTGTGTCTAGTCTTGGATTCCATGCTTTAAAAAAGAATGAACCACTCAGAACTCTCAGAATTACTTGATGGGAGGATGTTTCAAAATACTAAGTATCACTCCTATCCTATTTGAATAGGAAGACTCTACACAGATTAAGTAAAGCAATCAATCTTTGAGTGTAGCTGATTGCCTCTGAATTTTTTCTCTCATAGCTGGATTCTCTCTATGGAAAATATTTTATGTCATGTTCACAGGACCTACATCATCAGTTTCATTACACGCAGTGCCATAACAACTTCTGGATTGAAATTTGGGGTTTACTACAGCTGTAACTATCTGATATTATAATCAGCGCCCTGAAGTGGCACTAAGACCTGAGTGGGGGTCACATGCATGCAACTACATATATGCACAAGTCTGAGTCCTAACGAATATGAGTAGCTGCAGTGTGCAGCATGAAGCTTGTACAGCATTCACAGAATCAAACTCAGGCCTATTAGTAATCCAGATGGGAAGTACCAAGTAGAATTATCCCATCTGGGTCTTTTTCTGGGACATATTTGGTTTTCATACCATTAGCAGTTAAGACTTCATTCCCACTGTGATGCATCTCACGGACATTTTGGGTAAATGCCTTCTCGGGTAAGACTTTAAGCCCAGAATCAGCGACTGAGCTCTGCCAGATCACTTCTACCTAGCTCTGTTGCAATCTGCATAGCCTTTGTGAAAGAGAAGAATGAAGTCATGAATCTAACTCTTTCTTATTTGGACTGTAAGCAAATAAAGAACAACTCATGATCAACTAGTAGGAACAGCATCTGACAAATCATTAAAATAAAAGCATAAATAGTTCTCAATACCGAATCATAGGGAAATAATGTTTGTGCCTGGAAGAAGCAGGATCAAGCATGTCTTTCTGAGGTACCCAGATGCAGTAAAAATGTGTCTGTCTACTTGTTTGCAGACCTTTTTATTGTTTTAAGTACCCTTTCTGGCAGCACATACAATGGTTATTTTGATACTTTTGAATTTTGTAGGGGAAATTGGATTTTGATTGCTGCAGACAGATATATCTAATTGTTCTCCCATAGCAGTAGAGCTTGCAACAGAATGTCTCAGCAAGGGTTCTGGTATTTCATGTTAAAACTTAGTATTATGCATTTCTCTTCAGCTCTCTTCACAACACTTCCTTGGATGCCTTCTTAGACAGTAAAATCTGGTAATAATTATCAAACACTATACACACTGTTTACAATAGAGTCATATTTCTTCTTTTTTTCTTGCATAAAAAGTAGAATGCTGCTGAAAAGTGCCCAAACGTCTGCTATGATCCATGCCAATACAGCAGCTCAGCCAAATATGCAGAGAGAAGTTTGCCAAATAAAAGAAAACATAACAAATTGGTAATGGTTTCTATCTTGACAGAAAATGAAAATTATACCTCAATGTGTGGCCACTCATGTGGACACATAAAAATGTCTTAGAGGCAATCATTTTACCTCAGATAACACACTCTGACAGTAGAGCAAAGTATACTGGCAAGCTTTCATCTCCCATAAAAACAGCAATCTACAAAATGGCCTTGAAGAATCACAACATTTGTGCATATCATATGTGCATATGCCATGCACTAATTTCATTTAAAAAATCACAAATAAAGTAGATTCATTATTTTTTGAGGAGTCGATTAGAATTAAGAATTTTAAATGTAAAGTCAATATAGTTATTTCAAATATTCCAATACAACAAAAAATACACTATTTAGTGTATTCCAATACACTAAAAATACAAATTCTTAACCCAAAATATGAATTTCACTTTCATTAATAGCTTTTAAAAGACTTCATTGCTTTGTTATTTTTGTATATATTTATAGTCAATTTGTGTAACACCTACATTTTAAAATTCATTTAGATTCAAAGGAAATTCTTTGAAAATACACTTTTTAATCTGTCTGTAAAGTTAATAAACACATTTACTGTGCTGCAAAATTAGTATGTTGTTAATTATTAGCCTATTATGTAGTTTCATATTATTATAAGTCTTTGTTTTATTGGAATTCTAAATGTAATATTATTTTCTCACCAGAAACACAACTTCATAACCTGAAATTACAACTTCTTCATTCAGTATGAATTACTTACAGAGAGAAGAATAATTGCCAATTAGATGTCACTAGTTACTCAGAAAGGAATACAAAAGATAGTGATTGGAATCTGTAAAAGTATGGTTATATTACTGTGACAAGAAAATATCAGACATGAAAACGAGTCCTTTGAGTTCATGGCAAGGCTGCATAAGGGAGGTTTAGAGTGGGCATGGAAAGTTTAGACTGGACAACTGGAAGCATTTCTCTACCAAGAGGTTAGTCAAACACTGGAACAGCCTTCCTAGAGAGGTGGTTGATGCCCCAAACCTGGCAGTTTAAGAGACATTTGGACATTTAAGAGACATTTGTAAGAGACATTTGGACAATGCCCATAGCAACATACTTTAAGTTTTGGTCAGCCCTGAACCGGTCAGGCACTTGGACTAGGTGATTGTTGTAGACCCTTCCAACTGAAATAGTCTGTTCAATAGTTCTTGGAGAATTTAGAAGCACATTGGTAGCTCAGAAGGATCTCTAAATATCAGTGAAATCCAATGACCTCAAAATTTATGTTGCATATTGTGCCTCACTCTCAAAAAGCCTCCGACTGTAAAAGATACAATGAAGGAAGACTACTATTACTTAAAGTAATAGTTAGTAATAAGAATTATCCTGAAATGGGGAAGATCTAGGAAATTATTTTCTCTATTGTTTCAGAAACAGATGTTTGTGTTTTGATTTATCTGCTAAACTAGACAAAGAACATAAGCAAAGAAAGCAAGGCTGCATTTCCAGATAATGGAATTAACATTAAAAATAGAAATAAATTGTATATTGAAATATCATGTACAAAAAATAGATAGATAGATAGATAGATAGATAGATAGATAGAAAGAAAGAAAAAATCAATAAATGGAGTGGCAGGGTGGTGGTTAGATTCTAAAACTATGAGAAATGCTCAGTTCTTCCTCGAAAAAATATGAACAATAAAAATAAAATAAAATGCAAAATGTCTGAACTGCTATTGTTTTGAAAGAATCACGAGATTTTTAATAATCTACTTAATAATACTTAAGTGCATTTTCAGTGATGAAAATGCCAAGATATCCGTTAAGATAAAAGCAAACTACACTTGAGCGGCTGAGGGAACTGGGTTTGTTTAGTCTAGAGAAGAGGAGACTGAGAGGAGACCTTATTGCCCTCTACAACTACCTAAAAGGAGGTTGTAGTGAGGCTGGGCTTGGTCTCTTCTCTCAAATTAGTAATGATAGGACGAGGGGGAATGGCCTCAAGTTGCACCAGGGGAGGTTTAGATTAGATATTAGGAAGAAGTTCTTCACTGAGAGGGTAGTTAGGCACTGGAACAGGCTGCCCAGGGAGGTGGTGGAGTCGCCACGAATAGATGTGGTGCTTGAGGATACAGTGTAGTGGTTAGAGAAATGCTGGGAAAAAGGTTGGACTTGATGACCCTGGAGGTCCTTTCTAACCATAATGATTCTGTGATTCTGTGATTCTTATGTCCCCAACAAAACCTCCCCCCCCAAAAATGCACTCATCACACACTACTTATGTAAAGGTGTTTTTATAAACTGCAAGAATTCTACACTAAGCTCTATACTACTGATGCTACTCTTTCCGCCAGTATATGCATCTGAAGTTTTCTGTAAATCTTACGATCTGTAACTACATCTCAGCTTGATCCAGTGAAAATCAAGAAGGTGTGAAGGTATAGTTGCAGAATCTGTGTGGATTTATCTTACTAAATCAAAAATATGAAATTATTCATTATGCATATGATACAAACAAGAACGGAAACGTTATATAGAAGTGAAATAAAATTTTATTCTCAGAATTTAGCTTACCTTTCATGACCTAGGGTTTATTTTTCTTTTTTTATTTTATGGAATGTATCTTCAAATAGTCTTAAGATTTTCTGATTCAATATATATAAGAAAATAAACACTTAGAGCTTACTGTAACTTCACGTGTAACTTAGAATTGTAGAATGGTTTGAGTTGGAAGGGACCTTAAAGGTCATGTAGCTCCAACCCCCCTGCCATGGGCAGGGACACTTCCCACTAAATCAGGTTGCTCAAAGCCCCATCCAGCCTGGCCTTGAACACTTCCAGGGAGGGGGCACCCCCAAGTTCTCTGGGCAATCTGTTCCAGTGTTCCATCACCCTCATAGTAACTAATTTCTTTTTATCTTCTTTCAGTATGATACCATTGCTTCTCGTCCTGTCGCTACACACCCTTGCAAACAGTCCCTCCTCAGCTTTCTTCAGGTACTGGAAGGCTCCTATAAGGTCTCCCTGGAGCCTCCTCTTCTTCAGGCTAAACAGCCACAACTCTCTCAGCCTGTCCTTATTGGACAGGTGCCTCCAGATCATCCTCATGGCCCTCCTCAGGTCTTGATCTAACAGGCCTATGTCTCTTTTATGCCAGGGGCCCCAAACCTGGACGCAGCACTGCAGGTGGGGTCTCACCAGAGCAGAGTAGAGAGGGAGAATCACTTTGCTAGACCTGCTGGCCACACTTTTGGTGCAGCCCAGGGGTAGCTGAAGTATTTTATTCATGAACATGTGGGAAAAAAAGTCAGTTAAAATATAAAAAACATTTTTCCTTCCATCTATTATCTTACCTCACAGTCTTTTCGTGGTATCTTTACCCACTTCAGTAGGCATAACTTTTCCATTTGTAGAGTGACAGTAAAAATAACTTATTCAGACAGTCTGCACTTCCTACCAATGCTGTATTCTCACTTGAGAAAACCAACTTCATTATTATGCTTATCATACAGTTTTGTACGAGTCCTCTCAAAACAGATGCAGGATGCTTTAATTTGACTTAGTAATATAATTTATTTTAAAAAGTGTCAAATGCTTGTACTTTTCAGTTTTTCTCCTTACTGTAATTCAGTTTTTTTTAGGTCTAGTTACTGATGCTGGTTTGGAGATTTTGGGGCAGGTAGGTATCCTATTGGTTTCCTTCTCCCAAGAAGGAAGCCTTCAGGAAGATCATAAGGGTACATCTGATACATTTTCACCAACAATTTTAAGTTATCTGATATACAGAAATATTTGTTATCTTAAAAACCTTGCCAAGAACTTTGTTAAAGTTTTTATCTTGGTGGTAGTTTTGCTGTAGCTTTGATGGCTTATGTATACAAATAAAGAAAAAAGTTGTTGACAGAGACAGCCTATTTTATCAGAACAGCTATACTTTCCTTATAAAAAAAAGATTACTTGTCCTTACAAAACATTTTTTCTTTTTTTTTCCTACTAATTTCATGCAGATATTATCATCTAACAGCCTACAGTCTAGGACTCTAGAATCACACTCCAAATCACACTGATTTTTATCTACTTCCCTACCTAAGATGGGTTCTTTGGATGGAAGATGAACATGAGGCAAAATGGTACAAGTTCCTTCCTTGACCGGGAGGTGTTAAGGCCATAACTTCTGCAGTGCTTTATCAATTCCAGTGCTACTCCACCTCCTTGGGGTCACCTTTCAACTTCAGATGAGTCTCTGTCTCATCCATCAGCCTTTAAAATACTTGCGAATCACCAACACAGAGCTTTAGCAGGTCCTACAACTACATAAAGCAAAAGGTCTTCTACTATTCCACCTTATTTTATAAACTAGTGCATTTTAACTGACTCCTGCTGCAGCAGCTGTCTTCATATTTGGTGTTTCTAACACTCCTTACATTTACACTTGGCAGCGAGACAGTATTAGTGATGTAAGATTTCCATCAGTAAACACAGAAATAAAAATCCAAAAACCTCACCATCCTTCATCAGTGTCTACTTCAGGTTCAGAAACCTCATTTTCAGGAGTTTCTTCAATTGCCTGGGTTAATTTTGACTTAAATTGGTCCAGCAGTGCCAGTGTCTGAAATTAAATTAACAGTTTTAGAGAAGTTACACACAACAACAGGTATATATAACATCTTTATTATTATTTGAGAATTAGTACAATGAGAAGGAAGAGAGATCTTACATCTCAGTCTGAAAGAAACACTATAGAGAGGCAAGTGACAGCAAGAGGCAGCAGGGAGAGGCATGGTGGGGTGTAGGGCCAAGAGACCGAGAATGCATTGAGAGTGGCTATTAAGATAACAAACAAGACCTAAGGCAGCTTGAGCAAGCAGGGAAAGGGGCCGCGAGGTGTGAAAGAGCACTTGTCTGGCTGTCCAGTGCTACCAAAATGCATACTTAAGGAACAAAATTTGTGGCTACTTACAGAATCCAATAGCTGATCAAATACTGACTGCTGACAGATTTTACTGTTTGAATCTTTTGCTTCTATTTTCCGGGTTTTTATTCTTGTAAAGCAATGATTGTATAAATTATAGATGATTCAAACTTTGATTACTTGGTTTGATTGATATTTATATACTTTACATTGCTCATCTTTTAATCCTGACACTGACAAAAATTCAAGGCTTTTGACTCAAACACAATAAACCACCTGAACTTACTCTACAGATACAGGTTATTATGCTGCATACATTAAGCTCATACTGACTCTTATCTGGTATTTTATTCCCCAGCTGACATTGCGCTGTCTTTCAGCTACAACAAATCCACCAAATCTCAAGTGACGCCTGAAGATCATAACACAGGTCTTGTTTCTGATCACCTGGAACAAGATTCTGATTACAGAATTTTATGTCTGAGCCTTGTGGTGGAAGAGGGGGCTCCTCAGAAACAGAATAATTTGTACAGCCCACAGCTTATTTATTGCTGATAGCTGAGACACTGCTGGAAAGGAAAGCATCAGGGAGTAAGCGCTTGACTGAATTTATGTGGCAAACTGCACTTGATCTGTAGGTGATAGGCTGGCCACCTATGTTGTAAAACACCTCTGTATGGCTGTTTAGTCTTGTTTGGTCAAGTTTTTCAAATTTAAAAGAATAAAAATTAAACAAGAATAGAAAACAGAAATAGGAAATACCAGAAGTGTTCACTGGAATCAAATTTCCTTCTGGGAGCAATCTAAACTTTAGGAGTTTCCTGCCTTTTGAATTCTTTAAAAACATATTTTAGCCCTGCCAAAGGTAGGTTTTGGAGGGCTTTTTTTGCACTTATTTTCTGTTTCATCTTCTGTTTAAGATTGGGAGAGAAAAATTTCAAAGATATTTGGGTCTGCAAATTACTTGTTCTATAGCTTTCCATACTATTGCAAACAAAGCCTGTACTTGCAACATCTGAGACAGTAAATCTCTGCCATTGCCATCAGAAGAAAACAAACTGACCTTTTTTACATGAAATTGTGACAAACCAAAGCTACATTCCTCACGTTTTGTATGATTTTCTCTGGTGCCAGCATTCCTGTCAACATGTCTGGTAGTAGAAATAATTCTGAAATACCTGAAGAGGCATTTTGGCAGTGAGTGATTAGATGCCATGCTGTTGATTAAATAACTTTATCAATGCACCCTTGGAGAATTATATGTTTAGGACTTCCAATATCTAGTACTGTAAGGATACATACACATTTCCACTTCTTTAACTCTCATACAGAGGGTGGAAAGTGGTATTGTGCTGTAGGACCAGGTAGGAGGGACACAAGACTCTCCACAATTGAAATGGATTACAAAGAATTTAACTGATTATCGTTGAATAGTTCCCATCAGGGTTAAATAAATAAAAATTAATAAAATTAATATTTATTAAAATATACATCCTTGTAATCTCACTTTCCTATGATGTCCAGGACAGAGCTGATACACATTCATTAGAAGTGTTTTTAATTCCCTCGATCTACATTGCCAACAGAGCTTTAGTACTTTTTGATTCAACGTTAATAGGCTTTGGAATGAACAAATTTTGCATAAACTTTTTAGTTTAGAGCTAAATCAGCTTGCCACACACATAAAGGTTTGCCAAGTGCTGCTTTGAAGTTACTAAGCCACAAGTTTCCAATCTCCTCTAGCTTCAACAGTTGAACACCTTCGTAGCCGAACTGATATGCACTTATAAACCAATGTGTTTGATGTACTGCACAGATTTTCAGTTAGCAGTATTTTCCACTTCACAGGTAGTTTCATATGTTTAAAAGTTTCAAACTTTACTATTTTAGAAAACCAAATATTTATGTCAAACTTTACTTCGCTCATATTTGCATACTAAAGTCTACATGCATCCTAATTAATTTTGAAAAATAATTTTCAGGATATTTAAAAAGGGCTTTCTTTTTACAGTACAGTTAAAAACTATGCCTGTTCACTGAACTACACAAAAAGGTATGGATGAATTTTATCTCCTTAAAACATAATCTGAAAATATCCACCTTGGATACATGCCAAGTTTGCAAATTTCTGTCGTGATGTTATCCTACAGCAAGCTGCACAGCCAAGGAAAGCACCGTATGTAAACGTAAGCGAGGATACCTCTGCTTGGGTAGCATTTCCTTTTGGAAGATTTTAGTGACTAAAGTGATGGTATTTTCAAACACACACTGAAACTTCACTTACCTGTCTGCCTAAGTAATCAAAATAGGAGATCAAAGAGTGTGCATCTATTTTTACAAATCACAGGATTCTTTTAATGAATTATAATGGGTTTTAAAACTTGTACACAAATGAAGAGAGAAACATTTTCAGAACATTTTCTTTCCCCCAGTTATCAAACTATTACCTGATCTTCACGAGAAACCCCTTTCTTTGGCTGCTGTTTCCGCTTGTCTTCATACTTCCTCTTCTCCTGAAGGTATTCTTCAACAACACTGTTTGGTGCAGGTTCATCCTCTGAATAAGGAAATGTATTTGGTTAAACAAATTAAATTTAGTTATGTGATTTAGTATCATTCTGTGGATCATTTGTGCCTTCTGAAATACCAAGCAAAACACTTCCATAAAATATTTGAGCTGTATTGCTTTCTCAGGAAGTAAATGATTTGCTACTTGCTGAAATGAAAAACACAATGCTGTACTGGGCAGGCAAACAGTAAAAAAAAATTTTTATTTCAATTTTTTCTTACTATGGTGCCAGGGAAAGTAGAGTAACCAAAACCCCCTCTGATGCTAACATGAAAAATGAAAACTTCTGAAGTTTTTCTAACAAGTTTACCTTAATTTCTGAAGATCTTTTTTTGAGCAGGCAAACTGTTATGTCTATTATTACTCTGTGAGCACTTGTTACAGAGTAGACAAGTATAGAAAAACATTGCCCATAAGCAACTACATGGTTTTCCTGTTTTGCAGGCTGAAGTAGCCACAAATCAAAGCCTTGACCTTGCAACAGGGCAAAAATCCCATAACTTTTTTAATTTAAACAGAGTCCATCTTGTCAGTCAGGAAAAAAACCCTCTGTAGTAACAAAGTAGTATCTGGACTAGTCAACAGCTACTCTCCCTTATCTTTTTTTAAGTTTCTTCTCTGCAGAGCATCCACTGCCATGACAACTTAATAATGTAACAGGACAAAAACTCAATATGAAAATTGATCAACACCATCTTTTCACATTTTCTTCCTCTTTAAGATATTTTACATATTAATTTAGTATACTCAAAATTCAATTACATATATATTTTCAGGACTGTTATTTCTGATAAGGAAACCGGAATGCAGCCTGCAGTTGTTCACTGCAAATGACGAACAGAAAATACTTATGGGGGAAATTGTTTCCACACATTTCAAGATATATAGCCTGATGAACTGTAAATATAAATGAAATCCTGTATCATTTTTTTGGATGACTACTGACAGCTATAGAGAGAAAATGCCCATTTCCAAACTAAATTTCTCTCTCACCTAAAGTTTTCTATAAAGTTTATAAACATAGCAATTCATAATAAGAGGAAATAAATTTGTAATGTATATCTACATATAAAATATTTGTTGATATATTTCTATAAATAAAATATCTTGTTTCCTTTTTATCCTAACTTATATGTTGCATATATGTATTTAAAAAGTATCAAGAAAAACAATCACACACACACAAAATACCACTCAGTGGTGCTTTTTTCCTGTTTTCTAGTTGATGTGTTCGATATAATGAAGAATGGGGGACTACAGGTACCAGCAAGATAAAGATAGAAACCTCATCTTCTGCAATGACCAAAAAGGACAAATGCACATACACAGACATTTAGGGACGATTAAGCAGCTGAATGAATGAAATCAAATCTACCATAAAATCTCACGTAGCATAGTATCAGACGAACTGAAGAGAATAACAAAGTACAGTGTAAAATTTCAATCATAATGACTCAACTCCATCTTTCCCTCTGTTACCCCAGTCTCTTCCACGAATAAAAAACCCCATTCTTGATTCAAGATCAACTCCTTGTGAACACAAAACACAAGTTTTTGCAGAAGTCCAGGTATCCAGTCAAAGTTATTGCCTCTTTGGAAACAACATACCACCTTGTTTTACTAACATTTAGCCTCTAGACAAATAACTTGAGCTACAGATAGAACTGGTTTCTTACAGGAAACAGCCCTTTAATTGACATTTAACAAAAGGGGTGCTTTGCAACGAATGCCATTTTTCCAATGATAAGCCTAAGCGCCCATCTATGACAAGCAAAAGAACTGAGAAATTCTTGAAAATTTCTGAACTGCCAGTCTCAAGCTGGTCATAAACATTTAAACTTGTGATCCAAACTTCAATATGCATATTTTGTTTTTTAAAAAGATGTGATCCTTAGTCATATATATCTTTTGACTAAGATTTTAGTGGAATCTAGTGCAGCTCAAATACAATTCTCATACAAACAGGTTACATTCCCCTGCAGTTGTGTGTTTGTATTTTTATCACACTCATATGGTTGTCACTTGCTGTTAACATAAATAATTTAAATTTCAGTTAGCCTCCTCTTGAGATTATTGGTTTTTTAGGTCTTTGCCTGTCAAGAGTTCTTCTAATCCTCAGCTTCATTCTCTCTGCATCCTAAGAAAGCCTTTTCATAACTGAGACAAAAGATAATAAGATCCACCTGAATTAACTTCAGAGGTAGACAACCAAAAACATTTATGCACTTGTATTTTTCAAATTTCAGCATCTTTCATTAAAATGATGTAAAGACATGCTTGTAATTCTTCACAAGGACTTACAGCCTATTACTCCACATTAAAAGCAAGTAATACACAGGAAGGATTTTCAAGAGCCTCTAAGTCAATGAGTTTCTTTCTGAAAACTCAAAAAAATCACTTCAAAACTACAAACAGTGTCTATTTTTTAATATAAATAAAATACTCAGGTTTGGTAAGTGGTAATTATTTGATATAATTATTTTGTGTCCGCATGAATAAACTCAGGTAATTAGAAAGTAAAATAAAGTGTCTGGAAGAGAGATTTGTTGGTGGGATAAACCCTTTTAAAATGTAAAAACACCTTTAAGATGTAAAAAAGACTGCTGACTATCACCTCCTGTCTCCCTGTCAGCATCCCAGAGCCCCTCCAAACCTTTTGCAATAGAGTTAGAAAAAAGAGCACTGTATAATGGTCTTGAACTTTATATTAAGCTCAACAAACCATGGTCCTCTTGCTGTCCAGTAAAAGTATAAGGATCTACTGCTATTCAAATATTTAAGCTCCAAACTCCTCAGCTTATGAGGATTTATTGAGACAAAATTGAATGAAACATGACATGGATGCATAGCACTGAAATAACAATTAAACGCTTTATGTAAATATTACAGGATGCTATTTCAAGTTACAGGGATCTTGCACACTCATGCCCTAGAAGTATATCATCACAAACTGTAAAGAGCGAAAGGCAAAGACAGCATTTTTATTCCTTAGTTTGAGTAAGTTGCTGTGTACATTCTGTCAGGAATGCTGACAGAAGGAAGTTGAGGGAAAAAAGAAGACAACCTTTCATATTGAAAATACACTTCCACTTACTTTTAATGCAATTTGTCAGTACTTTGCTACTTACCTCAACTAGCCTGAGTTACTGCCAAGGGATCCTTCATCTTACTTTGACAAAAACTTCATCATTCAAGTAAATTATTTTCTTTCAGCTAGATTCTTCTAATCTGAAATATTCCTTTAAGCAGTAATAGATGCCAATCTGATGGTGTAATCTAACCTAAAACTCTGCTTTTGTGACATGGTTTCAAATGATAGCCTGAAACTAAGGAGGGGATTCAGAAGTCATTAAACTGTAAAGGAAGAGTTTGATTTTTAAAAAATATAAACGGGTTTATTTTGCTCACTCTTAAATTAGGAACTTTTCAAATGACCATAGAATCATATAATCATAGAATGGCCTAAGCTGGAAGGGACCTTAGAGATCATTTTTTAATCCAGTCTCCCTGCCACCAGGGACGCCACCTCTCGACTAGATCAGGCAACACATGGGGACCGAACGGGAATCGAACCCGCGACCTTAGCGTTGTTAGCGCTACGCTCTACTGATTGAGCTAACCAGCCCCCTTATGATGTCAGTTCTCAACTAGAAAATTGCAGAAGTATAACGAAGACACGAGATCTTGATCCAAGGGTGTTGAACTGAACTGAATTGCAGTCTGCATGCTTTTGGAACAAACCCTAAATAGGAAGTGGAACATAAAACAAAGCTTGATCGTTTTAAGCTTAATTCCTAAAGAACCTGGTAAACTAAATAGCGTAATAAATACTCAAAAGAAGCTGTATCAGACACATGCTTCTTCAGATACTGCAATTGAATTTTATCTTCCACTTGATGAAAATCAAGAAATATGAGTTCTAGGCCTCCTGACTGTGGTAGATCCGAAAAATACAATCACCGCTTATGCTCACATTTATATTGACCTTAATGATGGCTTCATTACTAGTACTGCAGGTAGGACAATTCTGGCTTAGCACATACACCAGTTGTGGCACAGATAGGGTATGATCTGAGATAAATGTATTTCTCACAGTATGCATTTAATTTTCCACAGTATGAACTTGGTTATTTTATCATTTTGTTACTTGTACCAGTCTTGACCAACCTTGCAATAATGACTGTCCTTGTAATAAAGGAGGTAGAATCTGTATAAAATCTAAATATGTTGTAAGCTTTTTAAGAAAGACATAATGAAGGTGCATGTAAATCACTTGTTGGGAAAGAAAGTAGTTGAAAGTTGAAAGTATTACCAGAAACAGATTAATCTTCAGAAGAGTAGAAACAATACGTATTGTGATAGAGGAAAATACATGCTGTTTCTGAAGATTTAATGTCACCATTAGAAAGTGCCCAGAGTGCTGACAAGGATCAGTGAAAAAATTTTGGTTTATGTTTTTAGTTTGATGAGGTACAGCTAAGCATGAAGATTTTTACACAAACAGACCTAACTATCTTACATTACAAAACATTCCTGATACGCTGAACTTCAAAAAAGTAATCCACTGATGCATTTTGCATGTGTAATCGTGGGTTCATGAAGAACCAAGGTAAGATAGCAAGGACAATGTACAAAGAAATCTGTATTAAATGGCACTCTGGTTTCTTTAGCAGGGTTTGTACATGTTTTAAATGTGGTGGACCCATTAACTTTGTCAGTATCTCAAATGTTGCTAAAGGCAACTCAGATGACACTTCTTGTATGATAAATTACTAGTGGACAGAAATTTCAAGAAATACATAGTATTACCTGATGTCATCTGCAAACTTACTGACCGTGATCTCAATCTCCTTGTCAAAATCATTGATAAAGACGTTAAACAGAAGAGGCGCCAACACTAAGCCCTGGGGAACACTGTGACTGGCTACCAACTTGATTCAACTTTTTGGACTGCTATTTGGGCCCGGCTATCCAGCCAGTGTTTGATCAAGGAGAGTGCACGCCCATCCAAGCCTTGTGCAGCCAGTTTTTTATGAGGATGCTTCTTCCAGAATCTAGGAAAAAAATTTCTTCCAGCATTAAATACTATGTCTATGAAAATAAAATCATTCATTTACTACAAAGTAGTATAAAACCAAGTATAACAGAAAACAAAATACGAAATAATGTTATACTTGAAAGAATTTATAACATACTGTCTAGCATTTTTTTGTTTAGTATTAATTCTGCTTGTGGCTTTCTTTGCACCTTTAACTGCTACTCAGTTGCTGTTATGATAGCTCTGGCCTCCTTAAGCTCCTGAAGAGCCACTTTTTGCTCACAAGTTAGGTAAGAGTCATGAATAACTGAATAGATTTGCTTATGGAATGAGCTTCCAGGGTTGAACTGATTACTGTTTCTTCAGTTTGCTACAGCAACAGATCTAGAACAAACTTAATAGTTCATTTAGCCAATTCAAATAACAAAATTTTAGAAATAAATCCTAGAGCCTCATAATATTTATTAGAAAGAGCAGAGCCACCCATTTGTAAAATGGTGTAAACTTTAATATGCAACAGCAGAAGCTTCAAGTAAATATCTTCTGGACTTTGGTAGCTTTTAGACACACAGCCTCAGCCGAAAACATGGTTAATTTCCTATTTTTGAGCACACTCTTAAGATTACTACTAAAATCAAAGCTGGCTTTCAGTGAGGTTTTTGGCCTCTTTGCTTTTGCAGACAGAGACAAGAGGAAAAAGTATTCATTTTAGCAAGGAAGAAACTGAACAGGGATGATGGATATTATTTTATGAGATTCAATTATAAATAAATTTAAATAGTCAAAAAAATATAAAGTTTCCAAAAGTGATGCATTCAAGATGCATACTTCAATACAATGCAGATATACTGCACATACTGAAAAATCTTCATACTTAACACATTTAAAGTTGCTTAATTTGCAAACCACCAAATCTTGTATTTCATTGCTTTCATGATGTTCTTGAGGATACTTAATTCTGTTTAAGTTTCAGACTTCAAGAAAACAACTTTCCATGTATGACTTAAGACTTTAAGGGCCACTGACATTACCTAAACTTAACAACAAAAGAGAAGTAAAAAATAATCTTAAATTGCCATGCTTGCTAGATTGAGTGTTTTCAAAACACTTCAACTACTTGATTATCGCACTACAATTAAAAACAAAACAGAAAATATATCATGCCTCAGTAGAATTCTCACACTTGAGTGTTGGGTGTTAGGTTTCTCTGCTTAGATAGTATGCTGTAGATTTTCTACTTTTTTATGTGTGACAAATTTCTTTATCCACAGATTATCAGACAGTTCACAAAAATATTCTAAAAAGAAAAACTAAAATACTACTTCTTAAATACTACTGCTATTTGGAACCAGCATATATAGTTAAATAGCTGGTCTGACAGTATTTGTCTAAAGCAAATTTCATTGAACTATATTCATGGGTTTACACTATAGAACTTTGAAAAGTATATCTTTTTCAAATATTTAAGTACTTTAAAATGCTGAAGTAATTCAGCTCTCAAATTATAATGTTTGATGTAATTTCTGGTATCACCATAGCAAGTCACATAAAAGAAAAACATCTTATTTAAAGTAAGGCCTTGACAGCAGTCTGGCCTAGTCAGCAATCTTATTCACAAATTGGAAGGGTGGTTATAATCAAACATGTACAGAGGGAATTACATTTTTTCCTCTGTCCTCTTGAACAATACAAAGACTTAAATTTTCACCCTCCAATCTTCCTTAATTATGCTAATCTCTGCATACAGAAAAAGTTTGAGGTAGGCATAATAAATAACATGAAAAATTTGAAGTAGTGATACCAAATGTGGTACCAATACCAATAAAGATCTGTCAGTGAACATTAAATAGATGTGTCGTGCTGCCACCCGTTCATTCTCAGAATTAGCCCTGATCCTGCAAAAAGCCTTTTTCTCACAGTTCTGTGTTCTGTGGCCTTCAGTGAATTTCTCTCACTCTGGTTGTGAGTTTTGGCTGAGATGCAGTTTTTACTATTCAAGCCCAGAATCATAATAATGCAGTTACATAGCCTATGAACCAGCTTTTTTTCCTAATGCAGCCAGCACAGGCAGACACTATGCAAGTGTCTGCACCATCTCCATAGATATACCTGAAAGAGCATGACACAACTCACTCTCCATCCCACATTTCCCAAGAAGATTGACAGAGAAAACAGAAAAATCTCCTTCTACATACACATTCATTTGCTGATAGAAGTCCGTTTTAAATATATGCAATTTCTTATATGTACACTAATGTGGAATAGATTAACTCTGGGGAAAAAATTACTTGCTTGGGAAAAACATTTTTACTGCTGTTAGATTTCATTACATTCAACCTAAAGTGTTTCTAAAGTCTCCTGTTATTCTTCAGTTGTAAATGGTGGTTTCACAGCATTCATTCCTTTCACTTATCATTTTTAAATAACAACAATTCCACCCTTCCATCCCACTCCTTTCTTCCCTCCCATAATCTAGTACTTCCTGTATTAGAATCTAGTATCTAGTGACATTTACTTTTGTTTCTTAATGATTAATAAATTCATAGTTTTCTAACAATATATTTCCAATAGCCATAAGATCCAGTGTAAATGCTCAGTCCCATTTCAGTCTTGTAACACAGCAACCATAAAGTACAATATAGTGAGGTGACACTACACAGTAGGGATGTTTAACATACAAGACCACACCAATTTTATAAAAACTTAGAAATATTTACATCCTTTAAGTGTTTTTACAGTTAACATCATCAAGAAAGTTTAGAGGCTTTTGCTCAATGAAATAATGGTTCTTAAATTACTATTCCAACATCACTACAAGACATTGGTATTATTAGGTTAGCAGTCACAAGTTGCTACTTAATTTTTCTACCATATATTTGAAATTTTAATCTGTATCTTCTTCAAAGCTGATGCTTCAGAAGAGAAATGTTCCAACAGACTTTAGAGAAATAATTAGTATCTGGCTACAGTGAAAAAAGGAAAGTTCAGAAAACTGCTTTTAGCTACATAGAATACATTATGAAAATAGAAGTTTCACCTTAAGTGCAAATAGATTAAAATATTTCAGAAATTTAGGCTGGAATTCACAAAATACAGGGAAAATACGACTGTTTCAACATTACCCCAAAATATCAGGAAACAGGAGCAAAACTGCTATGCTGAGGCCCTGAAACGCTCACTATTTATTTTGGAAGACTTCTATTTTAGACTACCAGTTGGAGCATGGCTTCAATCAAAAGTGCACATCTGCTCTGTGATAAAACACAACTAGACTCAACTTTTACTTAAAATTCCTATTAAAATCTCAATGTTCCCCAGGTATTCCTGAATTCTACAAGTGCTTTCATCCTTTACCAGAAATGTAGCTATCATGCAACCGCATGTGTTATTTCCAAACAGATGAGAAGTTTTGTACAAAGCAAATGACAATAAATTGATAGACTTAGCAAGGACATTAGGAGAATGATTTCTAAAAAGCAGTGGGGAGAATCCATAAGTGAAAACTGATCATTTTAAACCTCATATTAACAAACTTTATAAAAATCATAGTAACTGAGCAGAGGCAGCATTGTAGAAAGAGATATTTCGCAAGAGACAGTTACTTTTAAATATGAAAACCAAACCACTTTCATTTTCCCTGAAAAACTGAAAACATATTTCTAAAGTCTTATTTCTTCCTACATGTCACAAACGTGGACCAGGCATCCCAAGAATACACTGCTGTCATTCTTAAGTCCATAAAGGCAGAAAGCTTCCTTACCAAACAAATTTAGACAGTAAGTAAGTATCAGAATGGTACTGTTCATAAACAGTAAGTATCATTCAACCTTACTAAATAATCTACTTACTAAGGACAGTAAACAAAACTTGAAATGACATATATTCTGTGACCTGTAATACGCCGCAAAAGAGAGTTACATTTAAAAATATCAATTCCATCCTCTTAGTCTAAATTTGGGCAATACTGCCAAGTGAGCTGTTGTCCTGATGCACTAGCAAAGAGAATCTAACTCCTGAACTTTTAAGGACAGATGAAAAAAACTTACTTAAAATTGAAACTCTATCTTGTTCTGTTCTGATTGCTGCTAGCTCTGAAAAAATACTAAAATTGAGAGCTGGAAAAGGATTTAGAGGTAGAAAAAAATTTAAAGCACAGATGACAAAAAAGAAAAAAGTTTTGGTTATTTACTATTAACATATTGATTTTATTAGACATCAAAGAAATCCTTTAAAAGCAGGAATTGGAGACTACAGATTTTACCTATTTATAAACAAAACCCCTTCCCAAAAACTATTTGTGGTTATCCTACAGAGACACCCTTTTCGGCAAAACTAGCTGTTTACCGAAGAGAAGATTACAACTACATATTTAGTTCACATGCTTTCCCTCAATGATAAATATTCTTACATTAGCTATATTGGTTTCACTAAATTCTAGTATCAAAATACATGGTATTAATAGCAACCTTATGGCTATTTTACGCCACCTATGCCAGTACACATACACAGCTAGATGCAAGGGCCATTACTCTATTTTTTCAATTAAACATCTAATGAAAAGACCATGTGGAAATGCTCAGTAAATTCTGATGCACGGTGGCGTTCTGACAACTTTTAAGTGTCTGGCATCATAAACTCATCTTTTAATCTCATAATTAAAGCCGGTTTTATATTTAATCCAGAATCTCTTATAATCCAAGCTATATGCCAGTTATACAGTAAATCTCCCAACTGCCTTTCAGTCACCACCTTTAAGACCTACATGTTCATTCCAGCTAAATGTAGAAACAGTTTCCTCTTTTCTTTTAAGACTATGTCAAGTATGCTTAATTAGTTTTTCACATTTATTGTTTGGGTGTGCATTCTGTAATAGCAGATTCCCTGTCACCAAAAAATATCTCATTTCCTTTAATCATCCAGTGAATTACATTTCTTTGTGCAAGACTTCCTCGAAAATGGAAACATCATTAGGATATTTACTTTCTCTTTTCAGGGTATAGACAAAGTAACTCACTACATAACCAGAATAAGTCATTTGAAGAGAAAGCAAGATGTGAGAATTGACTTCTGAAATTATTTTGGCAGACCTACAACCAAACCTTTATTTTAACTGCTTGATTTAAAGACGTTAAATGAAACTGTTTTGGTAATGCTTCCACCTAACTACTAACACCCTAACAAGATGCTTAATTTCTCCTCCTCATAAAAACCTTCTTCCAGGTCAGAACTTACCTTTCTTTTGACTAAGTTGTGCTTCACAGAATCTTGAAAGACAGAACATCTAAGCCCATCCCTCCCAAAATGCAGGATCAAAATTTTTTACACTAGTCTGAAGAAGTATTTAGCCTAATTTACCATTGAAAAGTTCCATTTTGTAGGTCATCTATTCCAATGCTTCATGAATGTTTCCCTAGCATTTTACCTAAATCTTTTTAGTTGCAATTGGAGCCCAGCATCCCCTCTCCTCTTCCCAGGGATTGCATAGAATAATTTCCTCTCCATGGTAGCCTTTAACATTCTTGATGATCACTAATATGCCTCCTTTTATAAACTTTTCTCTTCTCTAAACACCCCAAATTCTTACAGTCTTCAACTACTACAATTTCTAGATCATCAATCACCTTTGTTGCTCTCCTCTGTGCTCCTTTTAGATGCCTTCTATATTTTTTCCAAGTGCAATTGCCAAAACTGGGCAAAGGATTCAGGCTGAAGACCTGCTCAGTCTGAACAGAAAGTACATCTGTCTCACATACAACAATCTGTTACGTATGTTTTACAGTACACTTCAGTCTTTTTCAATAGCACGGCACCATCAACTTTCTCTCAGCTTTCTATTTACCACGTTTCCTAGACTTTAAGCTAAGTGCTACCTAACATCTTGTGTTTGTGCAACTCAAAATTTGTGAGAAACACATAAACCACTTACCACAATACTTTTTCCCCAAGATCTCCCAAGGTAAACATATTCATTTACCTTGATCTGGCTTTGATCTTCTGTGAACGGACTCAATCCACCAACCCAGCAAAAAACTATCCGACCAAAGGAAAAAAGGAACACTTTTCTTCCAGTTTAAACTGAGTCAGAACAGTAAAAGCTCCAGTATGGACGAGTGGAAGGGAAGAGAGCAAGCCTCTCAGCTCTTTGTTTTAACAAGTGCATATGAAAATGCAACCTTAGCACATAAATTTGCATTTATTTATTTTTTTGTTTCATCTTCTCCTTCCCTATCTCATGTATTTCTTTTGTCTGCAAATTTAATAAAGCTAATCTGTTGTTTTCTCCAGATCACTAATAAACAAATTCCCAGGAGACTTGCTTTTCCATAATGCACCTAATTTATCTAAGTAGTCTCTATTTGCTTGTTCTGTACCTGGATGCTTCCTTCTACGTCACTGGTCATATGTGACTGTATGGTCAAAGTTGACCACTATGCTAAAGACAGAGTGAAAACAAACACTCAAGCTTATTTTCTCTCCGTTTAGCCAAAGATAACCAACTATCTTCTTGCTCATTCTCTCTTAATGTACTTTCATTAATAATTTTGCCTTTCACCATTTGACTCACATTTAATGTCTTTTAAATTTTGTCTTAGATTGTAGAACTTGTTTCTTTTTAGAATTTTTAGTTAAGTGCTCCAAGAACTTGTTGAATCAGTTCTTTCCTGCCATACATCTTTAGTAATAGGTACTGAAACAGATCTCTTCCTATGCTGTTACAGTAATCACAGATATGAAAATCAAGATGATTCAAAATTATTTTCATGATTAGCTATCACCTACAGCTTTTCAACAAGTTTATCTCCTACCTGCTATCTATTCAAGGAAAGAACAATAACCCTGACATATAATCTTCTACTCCTTGAATGAACAGTATCCTTCAAATCTGTACCACAGCAGTAATTATGAGTATTGCCCAAGTATTACTGCAGTCTGTCACTGTAAAGATGGATTTACTCAAATTAATCCACAAAAAATCTGACTTAACTGGCAGCAGAACAAAGATAATGTTTAAGAGATAGTATTACAACTGCCATACATGGCACCATTCAATATAATTTATCAGATGTGTACATAGGAACAAGTCTTTACCTTTTCTACAGTTCTACCTGCAGTTCTTTTAAAATATGGCCAGTGACAACATTAATGATCTTGCCAATGACAGGTTATAATCATTCAGTGATTGAACATGATTATTAGAATGTTTTCAGACCTACTGCTTCATAAAATCTTTTGCCAGATTTCATACACAAGCTCAAGATCCTTTTTTTTTTTTTTTAAACTCCTTGTTGATCAAGCTCACATGTTATTTAAGAGTCCATGAATTTTTCTAAAAATGACATTATGCTTTCTACCACTCCTTTAAATTGTACGTCTTCTGGAAATTTTTCTGAATAATTTTGTATTTTCTTCCAGTTTTCTTATGGTATTGAGAACCAGAACAAGAATCCACTCCAGAAATGTGTCTAGCAACTTCAGAGTGCTTAAAAAACAATCCTTTTTTTTTCCCCTTCAGTTCAGCTAATAAAAGGTGTTACATCTCCTGCACTAAATAAACATACACTTTACAAGCTATTATAGACTTAGAATTCATGGATGTTTAGAAAGAAATAGAATATAAAATTTGTCTGATAAAGAAGTCCGTATCTGAAGATTCCATTTTGCTAAGGTTTATGGAAAGTAATCATGGAATTTACTCTCTGAATTTCAGTTTCACTAGTGCAGTAAGATGCATAAAAGGCTGAAGTCAGTAGTTTTGAGTTCAGTAAACCATCTGCATTTAAGCACCTTTCCAAGTCAGAATGTAAAGAAGACTTTCCAAGCCAGAGGTCACAACAGGTATGCCCCCACCAAAGGATTCAATCAGGTGCTATATGATATTTCAAATCCAGCTTGCCCAACTACACAGATATAACTAAGGAACATTCTGAAGGACAAATACTACTCATCTGAAAGAGTGACTACTACCTGCATAATCTATTTATATACTGGCATCTGCACATTACTACATTCTTAAGGAAAATGAATCTTCTTTGAAAAAAATCTCTCCATTCCAACAATATAGTGTCCACACTTATTGACATGAAACATAAAACTGCTAAAAAAATTTAAAGTTGAATTGTTAACTGGAGATCTACACAACAATTTCTATAATACATTCTCACCTTCCTTTTCTTTGGGTTTTAAAGCTCGCTCTTCTTTTTTCTGCTTTGCTTCCAGCAGCTCGCGTTTCAGCTGTCGTGCTTCCTTCCGTAGCTCCTCACTGCAAAGAGATAAATATTTACAAGAATTAAATCTTCTGTGAATGTAAAGCCACTCAGGAGAAACAGATTCAAAGTTAATGGGCAGTAAATCTCTAATAGAAACAAATGAAAGGTACTGACTCACTGATGCTAGGAACATGGCTTAAAAATTTTGTATTTTCACTAGCCGAGACAAAAAAAAGAACATTACAGATGACTTACGACTCCATCAAGAATATGAATAATAAAATAAAGCACCCCTATTTGTACTTTTAATTTAACTTTGCAATATTTAACCATGAGAATGACACAAACAGAATCTGAAATAGAGGCACTGCCAAGTAAGTATTACATGTGTTATAAAATTCTGTTTTACTGAACGAATAAATCTTTGCATCTTGTATTTCTTAGATGGACAGGTAATGCAGCTATGAAGTGACAAAGGCACGATATGCATGTAAGCATAAATTGTTATAAATGAAAAATTATTTAATTTTACAAATATTACCAGAAAATAATCAAGTGATAACACCAGAGGGAAGAAGCTGGAACTTGCAAATCATTGTGCTAATGTCAAATATCTGCCTTCACAGAATCATGGGCTAGAAAGGACCTCCGAAGATCAGCTAAGTCCAGCTCCTCTGCCCAAACCAACTAGGCTGCAGAGAGCATTGTCCAGTCAGATTTTGAATATCCAGTGATGGAATACCCACAACCTCTCCAGGCTACTGTTGCTGGACCTCCCTCAATGCAAAAAAATATAATTTGTATGTTTAGATTGCATTTCTTGAATTTCAGCTCATGACCATTTGTGTCAGTGTAATGGTTACCAGGGGAAAAGAATTTTTAACTGCTCCAAGTTTGTCTGTGTTAGAATCTGCATTTCTGAATTCTGGGGTTTTATTTAATAATTGAAAATAAAATAGGCTCTGACTGATTTAACATTCATAAAAATAAATAAATAGCAGAAATCACGATGTACGAATGTGACATGGAAGCAACTCCCTGCAGCTGTTTTATGTATCTCAATTCTTACCTGTAAGATGTTGTGAGCTGTGGCTCACAACACAACAGCCTTTTTTGAGCAAAGACTTGGAATTGTGGTGTGATGACTTCTTTTGAACTTGATTTTCATTTGTATGTATGCATGAACACAGAGCTTATGAAAACTACTAGAAAAAGAAGACTGTCACTCTAAAAGTGTTCAAAAAATCAACTACAGAAGCATGACTTAATTTTAAACAGCACAGCAGAAGCTACCAGATTAACAGCTTTTACAAAGACTACAGTCTTTCTGGATTTCACCTTGCAGAAATTTCTTCAAAAATAGACAACACAGACTAAATTTCCTACCTTTTCTTACCTATTTTTAATAGCTTTTAAAAGTAAACTACATTTTATAGTAAACAAAAGCTGTAACTTTCCAAATACTGGCCAGCACTAGCTTATACGAAAGCAACAGCCTTTAAACCTTTATCTGAAGTAGCGTAGCCTCATTATTTTTCTTTAATTACTACAATCTCTTAACTACACAATCCTATCTTTTTCTGATTAAATTTGGAATGTCTTCAAAGAAAAGAGCTGTTCAACAGCTTACCAATAGGCTTATACTACTCCTGTGCCAAGCACAATGGTCCCATCTCAACCACATGTTCCTTATTCACAATCAAGCAAAGAAATAAATCTGTATCTAAGTGTGTGTACATATGCACACACGCATATAATAATTATATATTTTATATA
>NW_009696184.1:0-27032 GCF_000703405.1 Apaloderma vittatum | reverse complement strand
TGGTTGGACTCGATGGTCCCAAGGGTCTTTTGCAACGGGAATTGTTCTATGATTCTATGATTCTAAACTTCCTCACGGGGAGGAGTCTCGGTGTGGCTGGATCCAGTCTTAGCCCCCGACTGTAAAAAGGAGTTCAGACCCTGGGTTCTGCCAGAGAGTCAATTTATTTCAGCTGGAGCTGGGACCCTCCAAGAGGTACCCTGAACAAAGAAATCCTGAGGCAGTTATATCCTTACAATCCAAGTTCACGTTCCTTCACATGATGGTTCAGTCCAACAGCAATGTTTGGGTCTGGGGTCTTCTTGTTCCTCATTGCATCCTTTCTCTGTCTCCATGTGGACATTCTTTTCTTTATCTTGTGTATGCAGTTTCTGTTATCTTGTCATTCTAATTAGCATTGGTTTCCAGACTTAAGCTCATCAATACTTAGGTAAAGTCCACAGTCTGAGGCCTAAGTCTTCAGTAAATCTGCCTACTTGTGCTAAGCAATGCCACTCATAAGACCAGGTTTCAGTTCATCATAATTTTAAACGATCCTACAATTAAATCTAATATTCTACAACTATTTTAATCTCTAACACTTGCTAAAACCTTGTTTGTGCACATATTGTGGTTTCAGGAGTGTTCTTAGAAGGCAGTCGGTTGCAAGTAGCTAAGCTGCTGGGTTTTGTCAACAGGAGCAGACAGAGCTGATCTGGGGCATCAAGGATGAGCTGAGGAAGGTCTGCTCCACTAATGACCTGAAAGAGCTGCTGATTGCCAACAAGCAGGAAGTTCCTTCGGGGGAGAATGCCGTGAGTTGGTCTGTAGTTGCTTTGTGTTGCGTGCTGGGTCTTGGAATCAGTGAAGCTGACCCAAACCGATGTTGCTGCAAGATCCACGAGGCTTGAAGCATATTCATAACAACAGTTCAGAAGGAAATTTAGTGCAAAGCCCAGTTCTTTTGTCCCAGGACTCTGATATTGCTGTTACGCTTGCTTGTGAAGGGCTGTGTGGTGTCTCAGTGATGTGTCTTTATCCTGCTATGCCCAGACTTGTCCGTTGGTTTGGTTTTTTTTTTAATTGCTGGCTCTTCAAGAGAGGTTAGTTATAGCATGTCATGTTGCCTCCCTCAGCTGTTAAATTATGCAAAAAGAAGCAAAATCTGTGCAAATTCTTTCCTGGTATCTTTTCTGAAACCAGTCACTTTTCAATCTGTGTAACTTTTCTCTTTTGGAGACACACATGACTTTAAGTATTTGTATTTATTAAGTCTCTTTGTAAGGAGTGTGGGCTGGGATGTGGGAAGCGTCTAGACTCAAAATGGACAAGAAATACACTCTCTAGGCAAGAAACTGGGACTTATTTCAGCCTACATTCCCAGCTACCTACTCAGTAGCTCGTCTCCTCCTTGGCTGTCCTGACGTGGCTGCCTGGTCAGGCACTGGGTGGTAGATATGCCCTCCTGAAAGTCAAACCCAAATAGGAGCCACTGTGAGCCATGGCTCTGAGCAGATAGGGTGTAACCGAGGAAACGTCATGTCATGTCTTTAAGACATCATAAATCAATCAGTGCTGGTAAGAGTCTTGGGTTTATGTGCAGCGTATGCATGACAAGCACTGGAAGTGTCTACGTCTGCGTGCCAGCAGCCTGAAAGTTATTTTCTTGTGCAGCCCACTGTAATGTGGCGCGTGGGCTTCCAGCCTCCTTCAGCCATGACCTGATTTGTATTTTTTGTTGCTTTAGATTTTGGACCGAGTAGCAGATGGGATGGCGTTTGGAGCTCTGCTTCCCTGCAAGGAGTGTAAGGGGCAGTTTGTGTTCAAGAGTGACGCGTATTACTGTTCAGGGGATATTACTGCCTGGACTAAGTGTGTTGCTAAAACACAGACTCCCAGCAGGAAAGACTGGGTAATCCCAAAGGTGGGTGCTTACTGCAAATTTGATGATCTGAAGCACTTTTCTGAACTGATTTTACTGCTTCTAAAGGAGATTGAATAAGCAGCAGTCAGTGTTGGATGCCAGAGAGCAGAGTGTGCTGTCTTGCTGAGCAGCTGTGACAGGGGGGAAGTCCTGTGTCCCTCCAGGGATAGGCAGCTAATGCAGAGCTAAATAATATTTTTTCCTAACACTAGATTGATGTTGTTGATTTTAAACCTGTCGTTTTCCCTCTTCCTAGCTTTGTTTTCTCAGTCAGTGAAGTGAGTATTTGCCTACCTCAGTATGAATGTCTCAGAAATTCTTTCCAAGACCTGCAGTAAATGCCAGCGTCTGGCCAGTGCTCAATTTAGCCTTTAAATCTTATAATGGTATTTGTTGCTTTTAAACTCTACTTACACTTCCATCCCACAGGAGTTTCGGGAAATTCCTTACCTGAAGAAATTCAAGTGTAAGAAGCAGGACAGAGTATTCCCTCCAGATGCTGCGACTGCGAACTCTGTGCCTCCTCCCTCCGCGTCTGCTCCTTTGACAGAGACTGTGTCCGCACCCAAGGGTAAGTGGTTGCCTGGGCATGGGTCAGTGGGGTTCAGGATTATGTGTAATGCTGTTCTTAGCCAGATAAAACATGCCACTCTGAGCAGGCATGCTCTTCTCCTGCCCCCAAGCAGGCAGAGCTCTCCTGGTAAAAAAACAACATAGCAGAGTCTCATGTGCTTCGCCTTGCTAGTGCAGGCAGACCCTGATGTGGTGGGTTGCCTGGGCACATGATTGTTTGCTAACAAATCGTTTTGGGTATTTGTTGATGGTGAGGAAATGGGTGTGTTTGCAGTGAATCAGAAACTTAAAGGCTGACCTTGCAAAATGTGTCCCAAGGGAGACCTGCTGTGAAATGCCCCCTTGCTTGGTTTGTTGGGGAACATCCAAGGACCTCTGTAACGCTAGATATTTCATGTCACGTTAGGTTTTGAGGGCAAGTGGGTTTTTTTGTTTTATTTTTTAAATCCTCGGATGGGGTTTGGCTTTACCAATCACTGGCTTCCCGTGTGCAGAATTGATACACTGTTTCCAGCCCACAAATTGGCAAAAAGCTGGACTCCAGAAATTCCCTGTAGGCTGTTGCAATGAGTTGCATGCTTTGGTGGTATTGCGTGTCCACTAAAAGCTATGCTGACTTCTTCCTTATTCAGCCTTTTTAGCCCTGGCCATAGTTTTGGAAGCAGAAGATTATTGTTGCTTAGTGAAGTGGGTGGGAGCAATTCTGCACAGCTAATTTTAGCCCTATCATGTTATTTTAGCAATGAAGACAAAGTAGTGGTTCTGATGGACAAATCGATTCCAGCCCCAGTGTGACCTGAAAGTAAACTCAAAATGTTGACCAAAATTAAAGCCGGGTTACTTTGTTTGGAAACAACCTAACTAATCTGGGTTGGGGGAAGAAGTGGAAAGAAACTTTCAGTTGGTCAACCAGAGTAAATAACATTTATTTTGAGCAATGCAGATGTGCTCTTAGACACTTGTCGTGTCCTGGACCTACCTGCACTGCAAAGTGTTAACATGCAGGTGTGGTGGAGCCTCAGATGGTTACCAGTTTGCTCCTAGCCTGTTAAGGGGTTTGCGTGGTACAGCCTTGTACTGTCTATGAAGTCAAGACTTGAATGTACTGTAATGTAGGAACATTGTTGCTTGAAAGATGATCTTTCTCCAGCCCATCATAATGGATTTCCTTTGGAGGAGGCAGGAGCTTTCATGGTACAGTGAGTTTCTCCCATGCTCTCCAGGCATTGAAAGAAGAGGGCAGTCGAGCACCCTCTCTAGTAGCACAGTGCTGAAGCAGATTGATATTATTATTTTTTCTTCATAAAAAAAAAAAGGCCAACAAATAATCGTGCCTACATATCCATCTTCCCTGTCTCCAAGCCCTTCTGTTTGTTGGTGGGTTTGTTGACTTTCTTAGGTGAAGAGGAGCTTCCTCCCACTTGTGTAGTGCAGGTCAGACCTGTTTGGACCCCTGTCCAAACCCCTGCCAGGTGGGTGGATTGTACTGAGTGTGGAGGGTACTGTCTCTTTGTGCTTGTTATTTGTCTGGGTGTCTCTGTCTTCTGCTAACACACTGTGTTATTTCCAAACCTGTAGACAAACCACTGACTAACATGAAGATTCTGGTTCTCGGAAAGCTGTCAAAGAACAAGGAGGAGATGAAGAGCACCGTGGAGGACCTGGGAGGAAAGATGACAACATCAGCTAACAAGGCCAACCTGTGCATCAGCACACAGAGTGAGCAGCCGTGCCTTGGTTACTGGTTGCACTGGTAACAGAGCTGAGCAGATTACAGAGGACATTTGTCCTTGGAACTGTCTGGCGATCAGTGTTTGGATTAGAGGGAGTGTTTTGTGTGCATGTCTGGCTTTAGTGTGCTTGGAAAAGTAAAGACAGATGTGCTTTTTGACTTTTAATTTACTGAGCACATTAACCCTAGGCTACCATAAAGCTCGTCAGGTCTGCAGCAGCCGGAGCGCGGGTCTGTATGCAGACCCCAGTGGTGTGCAAGCCACCCTTGTTGGGACGGTGGGTGCTGGGGTCTGTGCCCATGCTTGGAGAAGCCACAGAGCTGACTGTGCGTGCCTGAGGGCAGTTGCCTTCTCTGCTGGCAACTTAGGGTCTGCTCTTGCTCCTTGTTGGAGTGGAGGTGCAAACTGGCTGCTAAAGCTGGAGATCTGCTCCCACCTGCCAAGAAGTCCGAGAGGGACTGTACAGCCCCAACCCAGCTCTAGGGTGCGGAGAGCTAGATCAGCCAAATAAAGCAGGAGTGTTCCTGTTTTAGCCCAGGCTGCAGCTTAGAGCTGATGGGGATTTTGCTCTTCAAAGAACACAGTGATTCCAAAATGTGGTGGTATTGTGTTTCCATAAAGTGTTCAGGAGTCCTGAATCATAGCCGGAGGGAGGGACTAAAGTCTGAAACCTCACTGATGCTTCTTTCTCTGTTTCCCACCCTGCCTCTGCAGAGGATGTGGAGAAAATGAGCAAGAAAATGGAAGAAGTGAAGGAGGCCAAAGTCCGTGTGGTCTCAGAGGAGTTTCTTCAGGATGTGAAATCCTCCAGCAAGGACTTTCAAGAGCTTGTGTCTCTCCATATGCTTTCACCATGGGGTGCAGAGGTGAAAATGGAGCATGAGGAAATGGCTGTGGATGGGAAGTGCAGCAAGGCCCCGAGTATGAAAAGCGCTGGGAAAGTCAAAGAAGAACAAGGTGAAGAACAAAGCAGTTGTTCTCCACAGGCCTGTTCAGTGTTGTGGATGCACAAAGCAAACCTGAATATAGTCCATTCTTGCCCTTTCCTTGAGTTCTCTGCCCCTTTTCTCATAATAAATTTAAATAATGAGACCTCAGGACAGTACTAGCTTTAAGTAAACATGAAATTGTCTTTTGAGCTGGCTTTTGTGTCCCCTAGTTGAGTCTTGCTTCAGTGACCTCCTGTGCTGTGTGTGTGCAGGCTCCCTGACATCTCTTTCTCATAACACATCAGCTTCCCTGCCAGTCTGGGTCATTGTTGCAGCTCCAAGGATATGCTGGGTCATCAAGATGTGACAGACACTACTATGACCTGTAAGGGGTATTAACAAGTGTGAAGATACTGGGGTGCAGAGCAATGATGCCTAGTTCTACTTGGTTTAGAACACAATACTCTTTTAATGGAAAGGGAAAAATATCCAGCGCTAGTGACATTCTTCCCCAATGCCATAGAGAGTTTGCATTAGTAACACTGGTCAGCCAATAAAACCTTTGGGTCTGCTCTCCAGTCTTGAGAACCCAATCGTCTCCATGTCCTCCAGGCGCAGGTTTCTGCATGTGTTATTGCCAGGCTGTCTCACAGCAGTAACATCTCCAGGGGACTGAAACGCCCTCCCCACCCTGTGAGCTTTTTAAATCCCACTTTTATTTGTCTTTTATCTACAGGTGAAAAAAATGATACAGCCGACCCCTTGGGGCCAGAAGGAAGGAGATAAATAAAATCTCCCCAGATTCAATCTAATTGGCAGGGTGGGGGCTGTGGATTGCCTGGTAAAGCCAGGTTAAAAAAGCCATTTAAGTTATTCTGCTCATATACTAAGAATCTTACTTGAAGTCTTCTTAGGATGATAATTATGCAAATTGAAAATTTAAATGTTGATTCAAGACTGTGTTGCCTGCCTAGGAAAAAAATTAACTTAATTCTATTTCCCTGCAGGACCTAGCAAATCTGAAAAGAAAATGAAGCTAACAGTTAAGGGTGGAGCAGCAGTAGATCCTGATTCTGGTGAGTGATAACAGTGTCTGTGCCTTCACCGCACAGTCTCCGGGGTGTGTGGTCATTGGCGAAATGTTTTCCTGTGAAAGGATATGTGAATTTTTAAACCATTTCTTTTTCTTGCTATCAAAGGCAGGATATTAATTGCCATTGAAAGCTGGATATTCTAGGATTTTTTAGTGCGGCTTTCAGAAGGACCACTTCAGCTAAGGGGTGCACCTTGTTCAGCTTCAGGAGCATCTGTCAGTGGGGTGAATAAAGGCCCAGTCAGCAGAGGCCACAGGTCTGGTGTGAGCATCTGCCCCTGGACTCTTTTCAGGGGGCAGCTGATGCTACTCTCCAAGCCTGTGGTGTGCAGACATCGTTCTGAGAATTCACACTGCATCCAAGGCCAGCCTTTAATTATCCCATCCATTTGCTAACGTGACACACACAGAGCTGTATCTCTTCTGAGAATTTCTGCAGCCAGTCACACAGTGTTAAATACTAGATTTTAGATGGTCCTTTATCAGAAGTTGGATTGTTTTGTTTTTTCTCTAGTTAGAACTGATGTTCACTCCAGTGTATGTAAAGGTCCATGCTCACAATTTACTAGAAAGAAAACATATTCTGAGTAGCTTTTGAATGACTATGTCGTCACTGGTTTTGCAGTATTTTTGTAAAGAGTCACACTAGTTCATGAAACACTTGAGTGAGTTCAAAAGTCGGAAGGACACGTATGATGGCAACCTCCTCTGTGTTCTAATTTATTTCTTCCTTGTAGGTTTGGAGGATTCTGCTCATGTCTTTGAAAAAGGTGGAAAGATTTTCAGTGCAACCCTGGGCCTAGTAGATATTGTGAAAGGAACAAATTCCTATTATAAACTGCAGCTGCTGGAGGATGACAGAGAGAACAGGTGAGTTTAGATTTCCCTAGAAGTACTTTTGTTCACTGGTTTCTTAACAAATACTGTATTTTTGGCATCTGCAAAAGCAAAGCATGTATAAAATGTCTTTGTGAGGAGATCTGAGGAGATATGGATAGATATATTTAGTGACAAAAAACAAAACCCAAAAAACCATGCAAAACAAACAAAACACCCCCCAAACCTCCCCCAAAACAACCAAAAAGTACAAAAAACTTGAAACACAAACCACCCAGGGAGACATCTCTGGTTTTTGTGGGGACATTTCTTTGTGGTTTTGACAAAACCTGTGTTAGGAGGTGAGTAAGTTTGTGGAATTGCAGGTGGTAGTGTTTGTGCATCCTGGGATGAGCGAGGCATGTGCACTTAGTGTCTTTAGGGCTGGATTATAACTGGCTCACAGGAGGGCCACAGCGCTCTGATGGCTGACCTTGAAAATACAGAAGCAGAATTTGGTGAAGTTTCCTCTATTCTAACATCAAGACTCCACGTGCACAGTCAAGGATGTTGGCAATCTTTTCCATATTCTCCATGTTACTCCTGTCTTTTAATTGCAGAGCTGTAACCTTGGGAAACAAAACCAGATTCTGGCTATTTTACCGCAGTGCGGTCCTGAATTTCGTGCCCTGAAGCTTAATAAAATGCACTGAAGTGGTCAGGGGATGATCATGTGTTTGGCTTTCCAGTCCCATCAGGTGCAGAGCTGCCCAGTGGTTGTGTTACTGAAGAGATAAAGAAATGGAGAGGGCTCTTTAAAATGAAACTGCCTGCCTAAGCATGTAAGGGATGCACAGAAATCCAGACCCTGAGACCCTGGTTCAGTTCTAGATTTATTGGGTTTTGCCACGTTCATAATAAACTTTTGTTTCTGGCACTTTTATGTGGGCTTTGTCTCTGGGTTTGTGATTCAATACATGGAGGGATATCACTGCCTGTGTTTTGTGCCTGGCATATTGAAGAGATTGATTGTATCCCTATAAATGCTACAGAAGCTTCCCCAAGGTGCTGTCAGTAATACAGACAAATGCTTGAATTACTTCTGTTTTCTCTAAAAATCTGAACTCTAGGAGTTGGGGCTCAAAGTTGCGTTGTGTTTAGGTTTTAAAATGTATCACCCCAATAGTCTGAAGTATTTGTGAATCATTAAGACCGAAGCTATCAAATCTCTGTTTTCCTGCTGTGCATACCTTTATCCTCAGGGCTGTAGGTCTGGTGTGTTAACACTGGGCATTTTTTCACACCATTTCTTGGATGTCTGCTCTGTGGAGGCTCTTCTGTTGCTCCCTGCAGCTGGTGATAGAGAATGTCTTACGTAAAATTAACAGTATGCAAATGGCTGATTCGCATGCAGCTGCATGTTGCAGGGTCAGTGTCATTTGGACTGAGATCTGGAGCCAGAGTATCTTATGTCAGTTCTTTCCTCACGTTTCACTTCTCTAGATACTGGGTGTTCAGATCCTGGGGTCGCGTGGGTACTGTAATCGGGAGTAACAAGCTGGAGCAGATGCCTTCAAAAGAAGATGCCGTTGAACACTTCCTGAATTTGTATGAAGAGAAAACTGGCAATTCTTGGCATTCAAAGAACTTCACTAAATATCCCAAAAAATTCTACCCGCTGGAAATAGACTATGGACAGGTAACTCTGAAATGTCCCTTTACCAAGTGGAGCATTGCTCAGCTGCTTCGCTGTAGCTGTTCTCTTCAGTGCTCACTGTTGGATCACTTATGCTTAAAAAACTCAAGGAATGAAGTGCATCTTCTCTCTACTACAGAAAGAGAGCTGTAGGTCAGTGAGTGTCATGCATTAAAATAGATGCATTGGGAAACTAAGTAGTTTTCCATTGGCTGGTGTGAAGTCCCTTTTAGTTGCTTGTTCCTGTTTACTCTGTGATTTTAAGGTTATTAGTTTGAATTTAATTCAGTAGTCATTTTGCATACATTCTGTCTGAAAACACCATTTTCTTTTATTTAAAATAAATACTTCTCATCTGTCTCCTGCATCCAAGACCCTTCTAAATGCTGAAGGAAGTCCCATGCAGCGTTCTCCTTAGTGCACATTCCGAGCAGGCTGAGGAAGAGTAGTTATTCACTGATGATAAGCTTTGGCTATTGAGACAGCTAAGCTAAATTTGAATTCTCTTCCTTCTGCCCAGCGAGGGTTTGTGTGTTTATTTAAAGGCGTACCCATAACTTAAACTATTTTCAGATTAAATAGTTGAATGCTGATAATTGCTATAAAGAAACCGCAGAACATATTTTTCAAGCCTTTGGATTTTTCTGTGGCCAAATTGCAGGATGTCATCTTTCATTGCAAAGTACTTGATGCTTAGCTTTATTTCTGGGAATTTGAATGTTGCAGTGGCAGAGTGTTACACTGCAATGTACAGTGATATTCTGAAGCATCTGGCAGATGTTTTATTGGCACAACACTCTATCCGTGAAAGCATCTAGATAGTATTATGGCTAATTGATGATTCCTGGTCTCATCTATGACAGTTTTTAGTACAAAAAACTTAATGAAGCTAGTTATTACATCTCTATTTTGTCATAAAAGTAAGAAAATAAACAGTCATTTTTTCCTATCAAGGTCTTTATGCAGCAGAAAGCTAGCAGAAAAAATAATACTGTTGCTTGTGGTGAAGCAGAGATGCACAGAGAATTCCTATTCCCATAATTCTACTTGTATTTTACAGTATCACCTCTTGAAATAACATTTTCCAAATTACTGAATAGGTGGATTTTTAAACACAATTCCTTCCAAAATGTCAGTAATGTCCCACGCTCTCCATGAACTTCAGGCTCATCATAGTATGTATGCACTAAATTGGTTTTGAGTTGTTACCATGGCAGCCAGCCTGTTACTTTTATCCTTTGTGATTTTGCTAATTCTGATACTATTTTTACGTCCCAGGATGAAGAAGCTGTCAGGAAACTGACAGTAGGTGCTGGGACGAAGTCAAAACTTGCTAAGCCAATCCAAGACCTTATTAAGATGATCTTTGATGTGGAAAGCATGAAGAAAGCCATGGTGGAATTTGAGGTGACTACACACATTCAAGTTTTCCCACTTCTAACCATCCATCATACTTATGCAGCCAGAAGCATGTTCTTAGCAATCCAGGGTACATCATACTTCCCAGAAGTTAGTGTGAGTTTTAGAACAGCCTTAAACTAAAGATAAGAGTCTGACCAGAATTTGCAAGATGCTGGAAGTGTGATAACTTAATTTTACGGTATGTGCAGTGTGTCGGTCCTGGAATCAGTGGTCATTCTATGTTGTTTTTTGTTGTTGTGGCTTTGTTGTTTGTTTTGGTGTGTTGGTTTTTTTTTTTCTTCCAGTGACACATGCATTGTGACCACTGTTTGCAGAATGCTCTTAAAATATTAACACAGATAACCAATTTGGCAGTGACATGGGGCTGGAGAGACTTTTATTTGTGAGCAGTGAACTGTGTTTTGAGGGGGGGCAGCACTACTGATAATTTAGGTAGCAAATGAGCATGTAGCTCAGACTTGAGAAATGCTGCCACTTGATACATTCAATAATGAAGTGCCTTGAGAAAGTGCAGATCTTATTCTAAACAGGACCAAAATGGAGATATTTTTTGTGTGTGTGTTTCTAATTTGTTCTAGATACCCTTTCCCATATTTTCTTCTTTCCTCTGTACTCCTTGGTCCATGCTTCAAACAAGCTTTCAGAGAGTGGCCTGGCAGTATCATCTGTCTCTCCTTGCATAGAAGTAGTTTTACTCATGCTCAGAGATCCTGCAGTTTGTTTTGATGCAGCCATTCAAACTGATTTAATTCTAAATATCAAATTTCAGTTTTCTTCAGCCAGCTTAGTTATCCTGTCCTCAGACTTCATATTTAAGCAGCTGTCATTTGCTCTTTGTATTGGTATTTTGTGTGTTTGCTTCTCAGAACAGGCTTTGCACCATTTGGTACAGCTTGTCTGAACGCTTTCAGATGACTTGCCCAACATTTTGTAGTATTTTGGTTTAATTGTGTTCTCCTGTATCTTGTTCTTTACATCCAAGTCTTCTTAATTTCTTTTAGCTTTCTCTTAACTTTTCTCTTTCTTTTAACTTTCTCTTAATAATTCTTTGTAAGTGGAACTGGCTAAAGATTCTGGTCTGATCATCGTCTGATGTAATTTGGTTTTGTAGAACTCTGTTGAAACTTTTGTTAATGCACACCATCTGCAGATCTACAAGACACCTGGAAGTCCAGATGGGCTTGTCTTCCTATTAGATTTACCATCCCCTACTGTTGCTGCCGAACAGCTGTTTTCTGTTAGAGGAAATAATGTTTTTCCTAGTTAAAGGGTTTTGTGCATCCTTGAAATTCAGTTGCTTCAGCCAGCCTCACCTGGAGTATTTCATTCCATCCAGGCACTTTTGCTCTGCTAAAACTAGCAAATTCTTACCCTCTCTGTTACACAGCAATAGATTTATCTGATCCATTTATCTTCCTGCTTCTAATTTAGCTTTCAAGGGATTTACCTCACCAAGCACAGAGGAGTTTATTACAATTACCTGTGTCATTGCCTCAGGTGAAAGGACTAGTTAGAGGGTTGAGTCTGTTCTGATGCTGTGTCCTGTCTTGCCTGGGTGGAAAGCAAACACCTCCTTTGCCTCTCCTGACAATCTTAGTGGAGACATCTGTGATGTGAAGCTAATTCTTCATGTTACCCTTAGTGCATCTGGCTGTAATTCAGTTGGTTTAGACCCAGCCCTTTGGCTGCTGTGCTTTTTTGATGCATCTAATGATAAAGCTTTGGATGCAGTGTGTATTAGCTCTATGGGGCTCTGTTCGTGATCTGTGATACATAGGAGACAAACTCCAGCCCTGTATGTGGGCTCTGTAAGAGATCATATTACTCAAATCACGTTGTCGGGGGCATCTCTTAGTTTATAGATGTTAGTGTTTGTGTTAGTGCTTATATGTTTTAGTTTAGAAGTTTGTATAACATATAGTTAGTATAGGTGTCTGCAGCTATTCTGCTTCATCCAAGTGGCCTGTTTTACCTACCCGTCATGATTTTTCAGCTAGTGTTTAGACAACATGGGTGGAACTCAACGAGAAAGTATTTGCCTCAAAAGTTTGAGAGCTACAAACCTACTGCAAGATGTTTTTTATTAGATTATTAATCTCGTCTCTGTGACTCTTGTGTTCCCAGGACATGATCAGTTTTGAAGCCTGTCTTCTCTCTTGCAGGCCATCTTGACTTTTCTTAGAATCTGGCTTCATGTACGCTTAGCTGCAGCTATAGGTGGAACTTCTAGGCTCAGTACAGGGTGGAAATCTCCATACAAAATCACTTCAGGGCTTTTGCACCAGTCTGTAGTTTGGAAGAGCCTTCTGAGTTCAGCTTGCAGAGAAGATTTGCATGAAGCTGGGTTTCCTAGCTCCATGGTGAATAAATAATGTGGAACTCGCCCAGATGGTACATAATATACATGGCTTCATAGGATCTCCTGTCCCTGAGCTGCACCTTAAACCCATGAAGTAAAAGCTAGTTTGACCTGCAAGGTGTCAGTTATTGTCAAGAGCCCAGAGGGTATATGTATGTCCTTTGTAAAAGACTCTGTCTGACTTGACTTTTGTCAAACGTTTTTGCATTCAGCTGGTCCTTAACTATGCAAGGATTTAATGTGAATCCAAAACTCTCCCAGGATCCATGCACAAATAAAAGCAACGTATAAATTAAATCAGTCTCCAAGGTGAGCAGCCCTGGTGCTGGCAGGATCTGCCGTGGAGGGCGCTTATGTGGAGCGTGGGAGCCAGGGGAGCTGACACACCAGCCAAGAGCTCACAGCTTGCACAACAGTAGCTGATGGGACCAGTTCAGGGCCAGGAACAACAGTGGCCAAGCCCTCACCTGTAGAATAAGCCCTTAGGGAGCACTAGGGACGTGAGCGGGTGAACAGGGCATGGCATGTTGCAACAGCATGGGGCAGCAGTTCACGCAGAAGGATGAGCAGAGAGGGCACTGAAGCTCTGCCAGTTTAAGAGGAACAGCTGAGGGAACTGGAGTTGTTTAGCCTAGGGGAGAGGCAGCTGAGGGGAGACCTTATTGTTCTCTACAGCTACCTGAAAGGAGGTTGTAGCGAAGTGGGGGTCAATCTCTTCTGCCAATAATGAGTTATAGAACAAGAGGAAATGGGGTCCAGTTGCACCAGAGGAGGTTAATTGGATATTGGGAAGAACTTCTTGACTGGAAGGGTTGTCAAGCACTGGAACAGGCTGCCCAAGGAAGTGGTTGAGTCATCATTCGTGGAGGTCTTTAAAAGATATGCAGATGTGGTGCTTAGGGATGTTTAGTGATGGACTTGGCAGTGCTAGGTTGACGGTTGATCCTGATGATGCTAAAGGTCTTTTTCAACCTGAATGATTCTATGATTTTAAATGCAGACAACCAAGACGTTGCTTTTAATTAGGGTTGGGTTTCTTTTTGGTTTATTTTTCATTAATGAGCATGAAGCACCTTTGCTTTTGACCCTGGGTAATTGCAAAGTAAAGGTATCTAGGTTGTACCTAGAGACACAGGTGATCTTACGAACAAGAATAATTTAATTTAGTTTTGCTTCTTTGCCAGCCTCAAATGTATGGTTACTGAAGTGATTGAGGAATCCATCTGACACCAGGTCAATATTTAACTTCCAGCCAGACACTTAGTACCCTTTTTTTATGTTGCCCTAGTAGTGTGGACTGTCCTTCTCACATAATTCCTCGCTCCATAGAGATTAATGCTGAGTCTGAAATGTTTCCATGCTTTGTGGGTCAGTCCTACCAGGATGGAGAGATTTCTTCCCTAGAAACTAGAGAGGAAATGCTGCCATGGTTTTAATATAGTGAAATCTTGTTCTGACCATTTATATCTTCCATCAGATTGACCTGCAGAAGATGCCATTGGGAAAACTGAGCAAGCGACAGATCCAGAGTGCATACTTTCAGCAGGTGAGCATGGAAGAGATGTTAGAAGAAGAGGAGAATTCAAATGTTGTTCTGGGCTTGGAGTGGGGTAACTGCTGAGCTATGTGGATAAAAATCGTGCTTGCTCTTGGAGAAGTGGATGTGACTTCCATATGTAACTAAGTTCTTGTCACTGTTGTACCAGTTTGGACAGTACTTGTACCTTTCACACTTTTGTAGCACAAACTTCAGGCTGAGCCAGACATAAATGGCAGTTGAACAAATGAAGCCAGATATAGTAGCAACTGGGTGTTTCCACCTCAGAGAAATCTGTCTGAGGATGCAAATAAAGGTTAAGCTGACACAGGAAAGGGTCTGTCTTGATGATATAACTGTAGTTACACAGTATGATCTGGACCATTCCAAGAATCACTACGTAATATTGCCTGAGCACTTTGAAAAGTGTATGAGCATACCTCATTTTTTGTCAAGGATTCCCTGGCAAAGCATAGAGAAGGGCAGTTTTACTTCAGCTGTGAGAGTAGACCAGAATCTTGCCAAGGACATGCATCCCTTCCATATCCACAAGCCTTTTTATTGCCTTCCAGAAATATACTCTCCACTAGATTTTTCTCATATCAGACATTCTGTGTATTTCTTTGCAAGTACTATGATTTTCTACATGCAAAACAATGAAGTATAATTGCCTTTTTTAGTTCTGCGAGAGTTACAACATTAACACTATTTTTATTGCTGCTTGTGTATTAGTCCTCAAGTATCTTGTGTGTATCTGTTGCTGTAGAGACTTAATCTTAGTTGGTAATTTTCTTTGGTGCTTGTTGTCTTTTCTAGGCGGTTTCTGACAGTGGTTCAGAATCCCAGATCTTGGACCTCTCCAACCGGTTCTATACCCTGATTCCTCATGACTTTGGGATGAAGAAACCACCTCTCCTAAACAACCTGGAATACATTCAGGTATTGACTGGAAACAGTATGTTGTTTGCAGGCAACAAGTCTGATAACAAGACATCTAACACCGAGGATTTGTGAGGTTTTAAGACTTAACTTTATCCTCATGCTTTCATCAGGTTAAGCTTGTTTTTCTTAAGAGTATCTTTTTGTTTATGTGCATATATCTTTGTATAAATAAACAAATAATTGTATGTGTAAGATATTAGAAGATACATATCTTATATATTTATGGCCTATTTATATATATGTATTTATGTGTGCGTATATTTTAGTGTATTTAAGTAAATATGCTGTTTTATTAAAAAAACAAACCAGCAGTGGTGTTATATGCTGTTAGGTGGCATTGTATGGCCAGTGATTCCTATACACTTTTATAAATTGGAGTATTTCAGAGTTATTCTGAACATTGTCAAAGGCACAAATAAAATAACCTTTTTAAATTCTTCAGGCTAAAGTGCAGATGTTGGACAACTTGCTTGATATTGAGGTTGCTTACAGCCTTCTCAGAGGTGGAAATGAAGATGGAGATAAAGACCCAATTGACATCAACTATGAAAAACTTCGAACTGATATTAAGGTAAAGGAAATAAAACGAGTTGAGTGGCTGTGAATACAAGCTGATGTCCTCTTAGTTTGTAGTGTAGCAAATCACTTAAACTGTAAATGGAAAGATGTATTGGCATGGTTTCAATGACTGGCCACTGGGATGGTTAAGGGACTGGAGCATGTGTTGTATGAGGGGGAAAAAAAAATTAAAGAGCTGGGACTGTTTAACCTGGAGAAAAGAAGGTTCAAGGGATATCTAATCAATGTCTATTAATACCTGATGAAAAAGACAGATGGAGACTCTCTTGCAGTGGTATCCAGTGACGAGAGGCAATAGGCACGAATTGAAATATAGAAAATTCTGTTTAAACAAAAGAAAAAACTTTTGTTATTGATGGTGTTTGGGTTTGTTGGTTTTTTTTGTTTGCCTGCTTAATGTGTCCAAACACTAGAAAACTGCACAGAGAGGCTGTGGAAGCTCTATTCTGTGGAGGTGTTGAAAGCCTGACTGGACTCAACCCTTGGCAGCCTCTCCTCCAGCTGACCCTGCCTTGAGCAGGGGAGTTGGAAATCATCTCAATATCCAGAGGAGCTTTCCCATCTCAGACATTCTGTGACTGAGTGTGGTCTGTATACCTGTGTGTCTTCTCTATAGCTGGGAATAAATTTCCACCCAAATGATACAGGAAGCGTAAAGTGGGGAGCTGCAGGTGTATGGTGGATGCCATTGCGTTATAAGAAGCCTACTAGTTTGTGTGCTAAAGAAGCTTCTCTTGTTTGCCTCTCTGCAGGTTGTTGACAAAGATTCAGAAGAAGCCAAGATTATTAAACAATATGTGAAAAACACACATGCTGCTACTCACAACGCATATGATCTCAAAGTCGTGGATGTAAGCTGGGCAGTAATGGGGTTTAAGTTTACGAAGATGGATTCTTCCAAGTCAACTTACTTGTTCACAGTTTCCTTTTATTTTCCAGTAGCTTATCTCATGTCCTTTGAAGGGATGGTTTGACAGACCAATGGCTGTTTAACAGAACAGCAAAAGTCTAGATAGATATGAGTCTTAAGCTTACTGAGGTGTCTTTGGGGTTGTTTTTATTTTAACTTAATTGGCCTCAAAAAAGTGGTGGAGGAGTAATCATCATCTAAAATTGAGCCTTAGTTCATAGAATGAATTTTCAGAAAACTATGGTCTCATGAAAACCAGAAGAGAAGGTGGAGAAGTAATCAATAACAAGTACTGTGTGATCAATGCTACCTCTTTTATGCTGGCATGACATAGAAAACTGCAAATATTAAAAAACATCCAGATCAATTATCCTGGCAGATTACTGTGTATTCTGGTCTGGCTTGTGTTTTTTTTTTTTAAATCTGATTAGTTGCATGGAGGTAATGGTTTATTTGCTTGGTTGTTCTTTTTCTCCTATCTTTATTTCGGATTGAAGATCTTCAGGATTGAGCGTGAAGGCGAGAGTCAGCGTTACAAACCATTTAAGCAGCTTCATAATCGCCAGCTGCTGTGGCACGGTTCCCGCACCACCAACTTCGCCGGTATCCTCTCGCAGGGTCTCCGGATTGCTCCCCCCGAAGCTCCTGTGGTACGTTAAACTGAGAGATCTTCTCTGGCTGCCTCCATCCCTGTGCCCAGAGGTGGCCACAGTTGGAGACAACCTAAATAGGAGAATTTCTGTGCGGGGAGGGCTCAGTGTTATCATTTGGCAATGTTGTGTGTCCAGAGCGGGTTGCTGACTGGTGTCCACAAGATCTTGAGCTGCTCTCCTGGGAGCCCAGCCATGTGGATTGCTACCTTTGTGTTGTTGTCTCAATTTTCTTATCTTCTCCACCCCACCCTCCCTCCTCTTCCTTCTTGCAGACTGGCTACATGTTTGGGAAGGGCATCTATTTTGCAGACATGGTATCCAAGAGTGCCAACTACTGTCACACATCTCAAGCTGATCCCATAGGCTTAATACTACTGGGTGAAGTTGCCCTTGGAAATATGTAAGTAACTTACAAAGAGTATTTGCCAAGCATGCTTAATATATCATGGTAGAAGGTGATGCTAAAACTGCAAGTCTTTTCTTCAGTGTGAAGAAAGAGTGCTTTGTATTTCTTTAGAAACAAGATTTCTTTTTTTTCTTAAAATAAGGGCTGTTTGGTGGGGCAAAAAATCAGTGTTGCAGCTTTAGACTTTTATGCTAAATGCCATTGTCATTGAAATTAGTAACTGAGACAAGGAAGGCCATTGAGTTACAGAAAAGCAGAATCTAAATTAACTTTATATTAATTCACCATAAAGTGAAGCCTGAAAAAGATTTTTTCACCAAGGTAGTTTAAAATGAATGTAAAATGCTATTTTGTGTTCTTTGTACTGTCCAGGTATGAACTAAAGAATGCTTCTCACATAACAAAATTGCCCAAGGGAAAACACAGTGTGAAAGGTAAGCATTTGTAGCTGTCATTACTAGTCTAATGTTGATAACAAACTTGTTTTGTGGCCTTTGCTTAGCAAAGAGAACTGTAGTCGTTTCATAGCTGTGCTTCCTTTAAGAGTTTGTATGATGTTGCCCTGTAGTTGCATCTGTGTACATATATATGGTGTTTTGAAATGGGAGTTAGTACATTTGGAATGCTAAGACTGAAGTTTTAATGTATTGCCTGAGGAAGCTTTCGTTTGATATTGCATGAGAGAAAATATAAAGTGCATTCTTCAACTTCTTACTTTCTCATCAGAACAGTATTACATGTTTTAGAAGAAGGATGTGATGTTTGTTAGATCAGAACAATTGTCAGAAGCACCTTAGAAAACTTGGAGAGAAGGGAAAATCTAAGAATAAAAGTTGGAACAGCTGTTCTCATTACATTTCTGTCTGCAAAAAGTATCAGTATATTGCACTGAAAAAGGAGATGAGAGAAAAGACTTAGCTCTCTAATTCAAGCAAAGAAATGATAATCATGGCCATCTTCTGTAGTGAGATGGGAGAGTGGAGAACAGTAACATTCAGTAATGAGCAGTTTTTCTTAAACTGTTCAGTTTGAGAGGCTTAAAAAATCAGTTGCCTAAAATAGAATAAAATGTGATTTATCATGTTTTTCAATGCATACTACTCACGGTATTATGGATGTCAAATCAGATTTGTATTGAAGAGTTTAAAGAGAATAAGAATTAGTTTGTTACCTTTTTGAAAATGCTGTAATGTGCATGTTTTTATTAATGGACCTAGGGTATTGGAGCTGTAAGTTTGGTCTATTTTAGCCAAAAGTCTAGTTTTTAACGTAGCAGAGTACAAGTACTATAAATACAGTGATGCTGAACTAATTAAACAGACTATATTATTTGTGTTCTTTTTAAGATACTTTTGCATTTGGTTACCATTTGAAAATATCTGTAAAGTAACTTTTGGCTCGCTGAGTCATTTTCTTTATTGTGCAAAATCTGTGATCACCTTCTAGACTTGTAACTGATGTTTTTTCCCTTTCTAGGCTTGGGCAAAACTGCGCCTGACCCCACAGCCACCACCACCCTTGGTGGTGTGGAGGTTCCCTTGGGGAACGGGATCTCAACAGGAATTAATGATACCTGTCTTCTGTATAATGAGTATCCTTTGCTATTCTGTTGGCTGCACGCTGTGTTTGAGTGTTGCTGAGTTCATTCGTTAATGTCAGTCAGGAGTTCTGGCACACTGTTTTGTTTCTTTTTAGATCTGCTTTGGAGTACTCGCAATTTAGAGTCTGCGACAAGGGAGGTGATTTTATGGTTGTCACACTTGAATTGTAATTCTGAAAAAAAAGGAAACAGTGCACATAGCAAATAGCTGTTGTCCCAATAGGACTTAGTACCTGAAGGTATTGGAGTGGCCAGTAGTGTCTTGTCCAGAGACGTTGCCAGCACAAGGGGAGGGGAATGAATGCAGACTGTGGTTTCACATCGCTCTGGTCTGGTTTCTTCCTCATAGTGTTGTGGCTGGCCAGCTTGGCCAAGTGGAGGTGGGGAAGCCACAGCTCTGTTGCTTGATGAAGTCTCTCATCACACAGTTTCTCTTGTGTTCCCTAGACTCTTTGCAAATATTGAGGTAAACCCATCAGAGATGTAGCCATTAAGCCTCTTTCTGGATAGAACTGCCTCCCAATCATAGAATCATTAAGGTTGGAAAAGATCTCTAAGACCATCAAGCCCAGCTGTGAACCCAACACCACCATGACCACTAAACCATGTCCTGAAGTGCCATGTCTACATGTTTTTTGAACATCTCTAGGGATGGTGACTCCACCACTTCCCTGGGCAGCCTGTTCCCATGCCTCACCACTCTCGCAGTGAAGAAGTTTCTTCTAATAGCTGATCTAAATCTTCCTGAATGAATGTGTGTTTGACATTCATAAGAGGTCATAAGAATAAGTGATCTGAGGTCCCAGATCAGTCTCTTCACTGCTGGTGAAGCAAGTAACCCAATAATAAAACCTCTGGGTTGTGTAGAAGCTGCCTTCTGTCTTGGTAAGCTGTTTTCCTCTTACAAGCAGTCTTGCAATAGAACTCATAGCAATAATGTGATGGTGCTGGGCCATAGGCTGGACTTGATGATCTCAGAGGTCTTTTCCAGCCTCAACAATTCTGTGATTCTGTGTCATAGCATCTGTCTTGGTCAGATGATAAAATTCAATATACTTAGTAATAGCTAATAGAGGTAGCACGATGTCCATTCATTTTGTATTACACTGTGTTTAATGGGGATGCTTTTAGTCTAAAATTGGGACTAGAGGCCAGTTTGAGGTCTAAAGTAGAGAGAAACAGGTGAGTTGGGACTGCCTTATGAAAGAATAAAATGGCGTGCTGCAGTTGTAGAATGTGTAAGCACTGCCAACCATTGTAGAGCTCTTCTCTGCAATTCCAGTTTGGGTTTTTTTAGTGGGACAATTACAAGGACATTCATGACTTTGTGCTGGAATGTAGCAGCAGAACTACAACTATAACTGTAGGTGCCAGGTCTGTAACTGCAAATCTCATCTAGGCTATGTCACTCTACTGTTTAGATAGTGAGAGAGGTGTTGTGTGTTATGGCTCTGGCTGACAAAAAAACCCCATCTTTAAGAGCTAGAGCCCTGTATGTAAAGTCAGTTCACCTGCCTGTCACTCAGGATTCCTGCCGCACCATTTTTAATTCTCCGTATGACTGGTAGTTGTTTGTTTCTGACTATTGTATAAATCATTTTCAGAGCCAAAGAAAAGTCAGATCTAAAGATTTGTGGCTTGAGCTCTTAGAACTACTTAATCACAGAGGTATCTGTCTGGTAACTTCAGTTCAAAGGTGTGGTTTGACTGTGTTTTGAGGTTTTTCTGTGTTATTAATAGCAACAACTGTAATGATTCCTTAACATCCTTCCCAGGTATATTGTGTATGATGTTGCTCAGGTAAATCTGAAGTACCTGCTGAAACTGAAATTCAACTATAAGACGTCACTCTGGTGAACAGTATTTAGAAGCCCCGTTAGAGTTATACTGTAGTTTCACTATAGCGCTGACTTCTGACATGCTTAAGCATTGACTTCTCTTACCAAGGTATCAAGAGCTAAACTGCAGAAGAGGTTACTAAATCCTAATTAGTACAACACTTAGTGAAAGTTTTATATAAACGTGTGGCAATATATGGACCTGAATTCTGATGAGAACGAATACCTGTTTTTGTTTTATACCACTTCTAATTTGGGGGCTTTCAAGTGCTTCTTTTAATTGACCAAACTGGCAAAAAAAACCCCCAACACTGAAAATCAAGCATGTATTTTTAGCGAGACAGACTTGGGCAATAGCAAAAGGAACTTGAGGATGTTTGCGGTATTTGCTCTGTTAGGGTTCCCTCATGTTCAAGATACCCTTTCAAAGTTCTCGTTTCAATAAACAATAAATGTGCATTTATTTTGAGGTAAAAAATAAAAGCTAATTTCATACTAACAGCTTTATGTTTCAAAATTTCCCAATTGTTTTGGTTTTGAGTCACGATTTAAATGTATTTAGTAGAATGTTCTTAGACATGATATCTCTCTCTGAAGATAAATGCCAAATATTGAAATCTGTAGTCACGTTTCAGAAAGTCATGGTGAAATGAAAATTTGGACTTTACACTGAGATATCTGTCAACAGTTGGTGTGGTAAACATAGAAAATGATCTTGTGGCTGTTTGAATTTAATATTAGCCCCAATAAACCTCCTTTAAATATCTACCTTCAATGTGATGTAAGTTGGTTGTTGTAGACTGAAGTCCTAACAAAGCCATAAGTTGAGTTTGGGCTCAAGCTTCCCTCATCATGAGCTGGAGTGAGGTCTGTTACCACTCCACAGAGTAGTCCCGAATGCCTTGTCTTGAAAGATCAATATAAATTAATAACTTCAATGTTTAGTCATGTTTGTTACTTCTCGCTTTCACTAAGTCATTGAGCAATTTGGGAGTATTTGACTGGAGAGCAACATCAGTTCTTTCTCTTCAAAAATTACTGATTTCCCTGAACAATTAGAGCAAGTTGGCTGATCCCCAAGGACAGCTCTTCATTGGTGGTTGCATTCAGTATCTCTTCCGCTATGGCAGTTCCCATCCCAAGAAGAGACAGTTAAAGCTCATTCTGACGATTGCAGCTTCAGTCTTTGGTAACCTGTGTGGAAACAACAGATCTGTTTCCTAAAACTGTATCACATCCCAGTGCCTTCTGAAAAAGCAGTTTGAAGCCAAAGTTGTTGCTTGTGGTGCAGCTGTTTCTAGGACCCCTGAAGGAAAGGAGGATGAGGAGTGGTAGATGGAAAACAAAGCTGCTGTCAGGGAGAAAAGGAAATGGGGAAGGACTGGGTAAGTCATAATGGCTTGAGGACAATTCAGCACAAGCAAATCAGCTGAGGGTGGTGCTAAAGGATTTTGAGAGGAAGTGAAGAGAGCAGCCCTTGTCTTCTGGTTCTTCAGTAATTTAACCAGTGGCTAATCATTGCTTTGCTTCCCACAGAAACTTGTCGCTTAAGTATAATGTTGTCAGTCTGAAAGAGAACACGAGAATTGATTCAGTTGAGTTGTGAAGTAGATTCCTCCCTCCCTCCAAAAAAGGCCATCTTACAGTTCATTTTGTGACCAGGAACCTAAGGTAGGTGCTTTTGGGGTTCCCTCTGTCATATGTACCAGAGATGGCTCAAAGTTCCCTTTTATTCCAATCCAAGCAGCACGAGGAGCATTTTACACTGTGTGTGTAGCATTCAGTTATAACTGAAGCACAAGCAATTATATCCCATGCTGTTTCCAACCTCACAAATACAGCAGTAAAAGGTACAGTTAGACAGAACGTCGCGAAGAGGCAGCAGGTGCCTTTTGGGGACTGTAGGAGAGCCCTGGCGTGACCATCCCGCAGTGGAATCTAATGTGAATTCAGGCGCCACTTCTGCTGACAGCAGCCCTGCTGCTCCTGAAAGCAGGCGCTGGTGATGCTGTGACCCAGCATGCAGCCAGCCTCTCCCTGGGGCCAGGCTGAGAACAACAGCACGGTGACAACCACTGAAGGCATCACTCCTGGAGTATGTGCACGAAGCAAAGCTGGATGAATAGGTAGTCCCATTTCTGTCAAAATTACTTGAAAGGAACGAGTTGTCAAGACGTTAGGTCACCATGACGTCCTCTGCTTTTTTTCAGAGGAGGGATGTTGAGGATTGACTTCTGATCTAAATGTTAAGCTACAGAAAGCAGCAATTTATAAATATTTAACAAATTTGTCTTTATTTAGTGTGTCTGAAGGCTCTGTTGTACAATGGCTTGCAGATGTTGAGGTAGCCCCTGCAGTTTACATAAATTGAGTAAACTGAAGAAAGCCAGCCTAGGCTTATGGATTAGCAGTCTGTAGATTGTGACTTACCCAAGTTTATGCAGGAAAGAAGTGGCTGAGAAAAAAATACAGCACTGGTCACCTAACCCTATACTTCAGCCATAAAACAGTCTTTAAATTAAATGGTACAGCCTTTAATGAAATTCCAGCCCTCCCCCCTTTCTGTTTCTAATCAGAGGAAAGGGAAAAAAAACCAAAACCACAAATAATTTATATGTGAAAAAGACCTCTGGGCATATCCAACTTTCTCAAATACCATAAAGAGTTGTACTCATGTTTTTAAATGAGTCCTGCAGCGTTTGTAACTACTGAGATCTTTGCTTCAGCTTTCTTTCAGAAGACTTCCAGACCTCCCACTGTGAGTTCTAGGGACATAATTTTTCTGCTGAAGTTTCTTTGTGGACAATTTATATCCCACTTAGTATTTTGCTTAAATTGCTTTTATGTATGTGGCCCATTATACTCTCACTCCTGTTATGCCCATAAAAAAAATACTTTACACCGTGCATCTGACCAAGAGCTTGTGTGTCCCTTACTTTCATGTAAATGCCAGGCTACTTCTCCAGAAATGATCATTTTGGAGATGCAGTGGCACCTATGAGAAGAAATGCAGAGATATAGATCCCAGCCAAGAAGACTTACTGGTTTTCATTCCTTCCAGTGTGAAGGTAGCATGTGAGCCAGCGGGCGTTGTTGGGTCACTTTCACAGAAAGTGAGGTGCATGAGTACAGGCTTCCCAATAACTGAAAGGGAAACTACTGCTTCCCCCACCCCCTCATTACCAATTTTAATTTCATAAGGTGATTAATGCAGCAGGACTCAGACTTCACAAGAACGTGCTTCAGTGTCTGAAGAGCACACTCCTCCACCAGCTGTCTCTGCTTTTCTTCCCACTACCAGTGCCTGCCTAGGGGCGGTGAGAAAATGACAGCCTAATCATCACTGGGATGGAGCCTTACCTGCGCTGTGCTGACAAGGCTCTGAATGCATTGATTAGTGGGTGGTGTAACCCATGTCTTAATATCCTCTGCAGTAATTAAGGAGCAGTGGGAGCTGCTTTCTGCAGCGTTCTGGCGCGCGCCATTAAGAGCAGTTGCCTGACGTGACCCTCTGGGAAGGCCAATGACATGCGTGAAGCCTGTTTCAGGACCTGCCTCCATCTGTGCGAGGCAGGTGAGTCAGCAGGGCCTAATGGCAGGTGGTTAGCAAGGAGCGCAGATGCTCTCGGTCACCGTGCCTGTCTGTCAGGTTAATTGTGTCATTTCTACGTCACCCAAGCGTAAACCACAAATTTGCCAGAAAGGTAAAATAAATTAAAAAAAAAGAAAAGTATATGTTCATACTGTTCAATGGCACTGGCTACGGCTTTGTCAAACAGGGTTGTGTTTGTGTGCCTTGGGAACAGCATGCACAGGCAAAATGAGAAAACAGAATATAGGGATTCCGCAGCATTCATAGAAGGCCAAGATATAGAAGGTCTCCTATAGTAAGAACCTTCATAATACAGTGTTGACTGTTGTTACCCTTTCAGCACAGTAGGTGGTAATAACTACTGCTTGGTATTTTCCAAATGCAGCTGTTGGAATGAAATGAAGGAATACCCAGCATCATGTTGTTGGGAGATGAATTCTACCTTCTGACCTGGTGATTTTTAAGATGACTGGCAGGGAGCGGGAGCAAATCATAAAAATTGTTTGGGTTGGAAAGGGCCTTGAAGATCATCTGGTTCCAACCCCCTGCCCTGGGCAGGGACACCTCCCACTAGACCAGGTTGCTCAAAGCCCCATCCAGCCTGGCCTTGGACACTGCCAGGGTTGAGGAGGCATCCACAGCTTCTCTGGGCAACCCTTTCATCTGTTTTTATCAAAATGTCCAAAGCCCTGAAAGGCATGGGCGTGTTTTTTGTTTCTTTTTTCATCTTTCCCTTCTAGAAACTCAGGTTCTGAGGACTGTTGCAAAATGTGACTGTGTTGTAGAAGACTTTTCTTCCCTCCCCTGGCCTTGGTGAAAGCTCTAGTATCAGGGTGGCACTGGGCAACTGTCGCTTTTAGCGCAGCGAGACCTGATGACAAGGTATACAAAGCAGTAAAAAACCTCGCTGATGATCAAGTGTCTCCTGTCAACCGTGGAAGTCTCAGTGTTGCCACTCTTTAGTCGAGCATTAACATAAAGCCCATGGAACAAAGAGGCTGAAATACAGGAAAAGTATTAGTGTTGGTAACACACAATTGTCTACCTGAGCCTGGAAGAGGTCTGGTCCAGGTCAGGCCTTCTGGGTGGCACTGGTGTTTGATTAAAGGGGAAAATTGTCCAGGGTTTACATGTAGCTTTTGCCTTGGAAGTAGCACAGATTGCTGTTTGATTGCTTTTTCTTATTAGAATATTTAGGGTTATGCTTACACTGATTTGCATCTCTCCCCTATAGTTGCTTTGGTTTGTGCTGTGCCACATAGGAAAGCCATCGCTGAAGCATCTTGGGCCATTTGGGGGCTAAGGGGAAGGAAGGCTGTTTTAACAGCACTTCAAAATGAAATGGTGGAAATGCAGGCTAGGCTTTGTCTTTTTACCTTTTTTTTTTTTTTTTCTTTAAACTACAATGTACCTCACAAGCCCTGAAGGAATTTCTAAAGGACCTTACTCGTTTTGTGTCTTCTCTTAGAACCTCACTTTTTTCCTCTTAAGCACAAGGCCAGCATTGATTTTTTTTTATTATTTTTTAAAGTTTTTTCAATAACATGACCCATATCCTGTTCCTCTCAAACTGCTAGAGTGCCTAGTCATCTGATTTAATTAGCAAATTAAGAACACAAATTAAAAACTCTATTCCATGTCTCAAGATAACATATTTTCTGTGTTTTGCAGAATCCTTGGTTTTGCCTAGGTGCTTTAAAAGAGACGCAAACAACTGGGCATAGCATCCATTTTGCACTACACTGTGCTGCTGTTGGCAATATGGTAACGAAGTGACTGATTGAGCCTTGACTAAGAGACAATGTTAACTTTTATTTTGAACTTCAATTTGCTTTTTCATATACTTAAAAGGGAATTTTGGTCGATATAAGTAACAGCAGGTACTTTTGTCAAAGCCCAGTACACAGAGTCTAGGTGCTTGTGGTTTACTGTAGCAGCTCCATGCTTAGACTTCTTGATGCAGAGTTCCACGTTCACTGTAGTACAGAGACCTGAGGGGACTTCCCGAGGAAACCATCTCCCCTGCTCACAGAAAGTTTTCGGCTGTGCTGGTTGGGGTCCGCATTAGCAGGCAGACCAAGACAAGCAGCAGCAGCATTGGGCAACAACTGGCCACCACCAGGGGCTTTTGTTGGCTCCCTTCCTTGTGCTGGGTGAGAACAAACTCGACCTTGACCTTCAGGCCTTGGACACCATGAGCAGTTCAGTCACTTCTCCAGGATCAGTGACACACACCATGATTACAGGGCTGCGGCACATTACAGCTGGGTTTTTTTCCTCTTCTTATTTACTGCTCCTTTGCATGTGAATATCACTTAACTAAGTGGCTATCGCTTACTTAACCTTTGCAATCGTTTTGATTAGGCATGGAACAGCAAAAAGCAGGGAGAAGGAAAGTAAATGCACTTCAGCAAAAAAAGTATTATTTAATGAAGGAAGATGGATAGTAAC
>NW_009696183.1:63533-73038 GCF_000703405.1 Apaloderma vittatum | reverse complement strand
GGGCAGCGCGGGTCGGAGGGTGAGCGCAGCGCCGGGCGGGCAGCAGGCCCGGGAGTGGTGTTTGGGTGACGAGCAGGTAAACGGGCTCCTCCCTGCTGAAGCTCCAGCGCCTGCCGCAGAGGTACAGGGTGCCTGTTCGGTCTGTGCAGCGCCCGCCCCGGCTGTAGAGACGGCGGAGAGGTGCCTGCTGAAGAGACTGCTGCCTGGAGGACGCTGTCGGGAGTGTTACTCGCATGGTGTGAGATTTGAGAGAATGAGTAGAGAATAGCAGAGATGCTGAGCAGGTGCAAAGCAGGCAGCGATGCGAAAGGGACCCCCAGGGGAACGCAGGCATTGAGGAAACGTGACAGATGTTGAGCAGGTGCGGAGCAGATGATGAGCAGGCCCAGATGCAGACACTAAGCAGATTCAGGTGCAGAAGCTGAGCAGATGCAGATGCAAAGACAGAGACTGAACAGACATGAACCCCAAGCAGATTGTGGATGCTGAGCACATGTAGGCACATGAAATGCTTTCAGTCTCTGGTTAGGACTCCATAGGATGAGAAGATGTTGGTGGGCATGCAGTCATACCACCGTCCCAGGGTGTACTCCTGTGATGTAGCAGTCCTGGGGACATGATTTGAATGCCAGCAGTTCTGGGGAGGAGCTGTGACTTGGTGCAGGCAGCCTTAGAATGCAGTTACTCTGCCAGGTTTATGTTAATCTTGACATATGATGAGCTGGAATAAGAGCTACAATGTGGTAATGCAACAAATTTCACTTAATCTCTAGCAGACTGCACTCCATATGGTTATATGATTAGCTTTAGCTCAGGAGACACCAAGACTCGAGGAACAGAAAGTGCACATGGTTAGAGCAGTTTACCCGTACTTCAACAGTTCTGACCTACTGAAGCATCACTTGTGAAATTCTAAAAATATATGGGGAAACCACGCTCCAAACTGGTGTGTTTTGGGGAAGGAAAGTGGGAAAGCATAACAGCGGGAAATCAAGTCAGAGGAGTGGATTTGGATGAAGTAGAGGGGAAAGAGGAATGAAGGCATGTGGTACACAGGAAGGAGCAGTGAGGAGGGGCTGTGGGTTGGGGAAAATTCCTATGGAAATCAATGAACTCGTGCCATGTCCCTGTGAGGCACTGGGGTAAGGTGCTGAGCAGTGAGTTCAAGCAGCGCTGAGACTGAATTCCTGGGAGTGAGCAGCGTAGATGCCACAACTCAGAGAAAGAGGGAACTTTGGAATTGGGTCACACTGGGAGATACTAACTCCAGACAGGCTGTGGAGTCAAGAGACACGCTCCTTTTGAAACCTGGGGAGTTTTATCGCTTACACCATGGCTGAATTTGGCCCCATGTCTTCAGAAGTGGCTGTTGTTCAACTTTCCCATGACTCTGTCACTGTGCCAGGTGGTGATCTCAGAGCATGCTCTGAGCCAAAACTGGTCTCCTCTGGGGGGGAAGGGGAGGACAGCTCCATTGAGGGAACTGAGGACGATGCAGACAAGTTTGAAATGTGTGCGCACGCACACTCACACACACAGACTGTTCCAGCTTCAAACTGTTAAGTCAAGCAGCTCGTTGGCTCAAAGACTTAAGGCCCAAAAGTGAGAAGAGATGAGGAGCAAAAATAGCAGCAGAGAGAGCCCCATCCTTCTAGGAAGAGGATATTCGGGTCCAGGTTCCCTATCCCTGCACTGAATTGTTTGGTGACTCACAGAATGATCTTTCTGCTGTGCCTCTCAGCACTTTGCCTGAATTATTATAAGGGACTTTCTCTCAGAGAATAATTTACTCTTGACCAGCCATTCATTTCAAGGATCTCCTAATACTCATGGGCATTCAGACACTCTTAAGCACTGACTCGGTTAGGTTCAAGCTCAGAGAGCATCTGCAACGGTCCTCCAAATGGCTTTGCTTACCTTTCTGAGGAAAAAAACAGATGCCATTTTCAAAGCCAGCTTGAGAGACAAGGTGATTAAAGTCATGGGTTACTGGAACTAAATGTCTCTTCCCTCCAAACCTACCTGCAGAATTCCAGAAGGATCATTTTTCTTCTCCGGAGTTATGCAGAAAGACCTTAAGATACTGGTGGTAACATCAAACTCTTAACTGCACAGCCATCAGCCTTCTTGGGGCTTGTCAGAAACATCAGTTGTGTAGGATCAGCAGCACATGGAGAACCTGCACCATGCTGAGAGCAGTAGCAGGAAGAGGCAAGTTGCCAAAAAGAACCTGCTCCCTCTATCAAATTGTCCACGCTAAGAAGCTACTGGTCTCATCGTTTGTGCAGTCAACAGCTCTGAGGCTGTCTGAGCTCCACAGTAACCGCAGAGTCTGGTTGTGAGGGTACAGCCTGTCATGTTGGACACAGCCTCGCATGGGTGCACAGGGTGCCAATGAGTACAGCCACTGAGCGTTGTGGACTGGAAGAGCTTGCAGGGATATTGCCCCCAGGCTTTGTGTGCTCGTAGGTGGACACATCCAGATTCCAGTGTGATAAACATACCTGAGCAAGTTCCCTGAAAAACCACCTCACCTTCTTTGCCGGTGACATCTTGCAAAAAGTACTTTGCCCTAAAACAGTCAGCTTCCTGGGAGGGAGACCTGTATCCTGGACACCATCCTATGAGAAGCAGGCTCCAACCTCACAGCATTCATAGTGAAACACAGAACGCAGCTCCATCTCCACACAGTACTCGCATCTGGAGTCCAGTTCTGGTCTCCCTGGTTCAAGAATGACAGAGACCTGCTGGAGACGGTACAGCAAAGGGCTGCAGAGATAATAGAACATCTCTGTTATGGGGGAAGGCTGAGGGACTTGTCTTTAGTCCGGAGAAGAGGAGACTGAGGGGATCTTATCAATGCTTATAAATACTTAAAGGGTAGGTGTCAGGAGAACGGGGCCAGTCTGTTTTCAGTGGTGTCATCTGATAGGACAAGAGGTAACAGGCACAAACTTGAACATAGAAGTTCCATCTAAACATGAGGAAGAACTTCTTTGCTTTGAGGGTGACAGAGCACTGGCACAGGCTGCCCAGAGAGGTTGTGGAGTCTCCTTCTCTGGAGATATTCAAAACCCGCCTGGACGTGTTCCTGTGTGGCTGCCCTAGGTGATCCTGCTCTGGCAGGGGGGTTGGACTAGATGATCTCCAGAGATCCCTTCCAACTCCTAACAGGCTGTGATTCTGTGATCTCCCTGTCACAGAGGGATTGTTCCCAGAGATCAAAGGGAACATGAAAGTACTTCCTAGGAAAGATACCCATTACTATTTCCACTAGGCAGGTCTCTGAAGACACCAGCACCTTGCTGGTGAAGTAAGTAGAAAGCAATGTGGGGACAGCAGGTGAAATACAGTAGATAAAGTAATCTCTTACCACCATGGCTGCCTAACTTAGCTAGAAATCTTCAGGAGATGATAAACAATAAATTATTTTGTTTCACATTTTCACTGTGCTGTAGGACCAGATCTGCAGTCTCTATAGATAGATTGTCAGATAAAGCATTATTGCTGGAAACAGATACTGGGCTAGACTGATGACTGGTCTGATCTAGAAAGGCATTTCTGGTGGTTACTGGACACCCCTCGTGGACAGGCAGTCAAGTCTGAGATGGAAGGGCACGCTCTTAACAACACTATTAATAGGGTTAGGAGTGCAGAACAGCTTAAGGGGGTGTTAAGACACAGTATCTGCCTAGGTCTAGGATACAGAACAGTTACCAGTGATAGACTTCAGCTTGGAAGACACCTTTGGGCATTTAGCAAGATCAGAGATTGAGTCTTCTGCTGTGTGTTCCTGTGGCATAAAACCTAGAACTGGTCACAGTGGTGGAGTCCCCACAGTGGGTGACTTGGGGTACGCTTTGTGCTGCAGCGTTGTTGGGCCGAGGAGACCAGATTACGGCTGCAACAGCGTCTCGTCTCTTAGGATTACTGAACATCCATCTCTTCAATAGCAGCCAGAGACTTTCCTGTATGGGAAGGTTGTTAATTTAGTAGTACAAATGACAGAACCCCCTGCAATTAAAGCCCAATGCGAGCATCTGGTCATTAGCTTACTGAGTAAAATTTCAGCACCGTTAAGAACACATCCTTGTAAATGGGCAGGCTCCATTGTGCTGAATTGGAGTGTAGCAAAAGAGGAGGACCTTCATCTTCGTGGAGATGACTCTGGAATTGCATCAGTGTTGCTCAAAGCAGAATTTGGCATGGGAGGTGAACCTCTGCACTCATGCGCTGTTTCATACCAGCCCATCTTCAGAAGCTGTTTCCCTGGAGAGATAGTGGTGGTGGTGTGAAGAGAAGGTTTTACTCCAGGAATCAAACTTGAAGGTTGCTTCAACTAGGGCTTCTAGCCTGTTTGTCACAGGCTGGAACTGTGGCTGGGAACAGGTGATAGCTTTTCTTTAGTTTTTGTTTGTTGCTGTGTTTGTTTAAAAACAACTGTCAGGGGACGTGAGAGCCCCATGATGCTTTGGACAACAGTCAAAGGTCATATGAGAGGCTCTGTTGGGCTGCAGACAAACCTGCATATGGGCATAGAGCAGGAGCTGCTGTGTCTTGTCTGCAGGAAGCCTTAATGATGCTAGAGACTTGAAGGCTAATAGAGGTCAATAGGAGAGGAACAACAGTGATGACAAAGACTTTTGCATGGGACCGAAATGGTCCCAATAACGAGAGGCTTGTTTTCTCTTGATGACTCTGTTTTGGAACTCACAGTTCTTACATGCTTTCTTTTGGGCATCTGTGAAATTGATTCAGCAGGCACAAATCGAGGCAGAGAATTGTGTTACTTCCTGCCCATGTGTCTGGTCTTCACAGGCCTCAAACTATCACTCTGTCCTTGAAGAACTCTGTATCTAGTACTATTCATTAATTCCTTCTCCAGGTCATGAGTGAGAACTGATCTTAAACCCCAGTTCTTTCAGTACACACTGAATAGTCACTGCCCTAAAAAGTCTTTCACACTTCCATGCTTCATGGACTCTTGGGTGACTTTCTTTCTAGAAGACAATGTCAAGGTTTGTAAAACTAAGATTGAATGGCAGCAGGATCAGCTCCTGTGTGGCTTCATGTCTCCAGCACGAGCAGAGTCACATCATCATTGCTGTTGGGAATGGGCGCATTAGCTGCAGATGAGGTTGTTGTTTTGGCTGGGGTTGTCATTTTGGATGCATCAGACTGAGCATTACTGACATCTGATGAGCAGAGTCAGAAAACATAATATTAAAAATGCTGTGGTGGATCTCTACTGATTCTCTGGCTTGTAGCATTGGAATCATGGTGGCAGTGGCAGGAAAATTTTGCAAAATGTTGCACTGTAGATCAAATCTGACTGAAGTCATTCTGTGTTCTATTTAGCTACAAGTCATGCTTCACAGGTGACAAGATGTTTGAATGACAGGCTTCTGCTGGAAAGCTTTTTCTTAAACAATATTTATTTGAGATCCCACCTCTTTAACTGTGGTTCTCAGTCCTTCCATCTTTCTTTCTCCTAGATGAGTTGGGCATTTGTCCAAAAGGTGTAACCTCCAACGTGTTTCGCTTTAACGTGTCCTCGGCAGAGAAGAACAGCACCAACTTGTTCCGGGCTGAGTTTCGGGTGCTGCGTGTGCCCAACCCGAGCTCCAAACGCAGCGAGCAGCGCATCGAGCTCTTCCAGGTGAGTATTCTTCTCACCTTTCCTTATGTTACTGATTTACTGAAAAAATAATGCTTGCTTTCAGCGTTCCCTTCAGCAGCAGCTCCTCAGGGGCACACATTCGTGGTGCTGTTAATTCAGGTACTTATCTGGAGTTTGGTTTGAATCCACGGACTCCCCTACCAGAATAAGGTCTGTTTCAGGTTTGCAGGCAGTCAGGCTGGGCTGGACCACGCAGCTAAAGGTACAGTTTAGTATCCAGGCAGCACATTCACACAGGCTGGTGTGTGCCTGTTTTCCAGTAAGAGTGCAGGTAAAATTGCCCTCTGGCTAGTAGCTCTTGAGGATTTCTTGGAATTCAGCTTCAAAGGTCTGAGCAATTCTCCAGCAGATGACACAACGGATGAGGAGGCAATCCCAGAGCTTCTCCATAGGTTCAGTGCTCTGTGGAGTGAACCTGGGGTCCTGCAGAAAGGAAGACCTTGCACAGGCTGTGACTGTTTCTCTGGAAGAGGGAAGAGGTGTCAGAAATGGGGAGAGGTCTCCAAACCTGATCAGCCCTGGTATGTTTTGGTTTTACTCTGAAATCCAGACCCACATCCCACAGGTTTATACAGAAACAAAACCACTCATAAAATCAGTTGCTATGTGGTTCTTCCCCAGGATATGTGCCCCAAAACAAGGATGAACTGACAGAGGTGGGCTGCCTAGGACACAGAAATGAGTGCTTTGTAGATCTGTGGAGTTCAGGTTCATCGTGAAACATGTCCTGCTCACCTATGCCAGGGCATTCCTTGTGTCTCACTTGCTGGGACCAACCTTCTGAATTAGTTTTTAGGAAACTATGAAAGAAAAGAGACCCATGGCTATCCCTTCCTTCTGCATGGAACTGGCTGATTTTCTCTACTGCTCCTTCTGACACAGATACTTCGGCCGGACGAGCACATAGCAAAGCAGCGCTACCTCAGCGGCAGGAATGTGCAGACACGGGGCTCCCCAGAGTGGCTGTCCTTCGATGTCACTGAGACTGTGCGCGAGTGGCTTCTGCACAGAGGTAGGGGTCTCGGACCGGGTGTCAAGGCATCCGTAGAAATGTGGCTCAATGTTGACAGGAGTATCTCTTTGCTCCCCCTTTTTTCCCAGGAGCTTGGCTTGCATAGAGGACAGCTTCTTTCAGTCTGAGGACAAGTTTTCCCCTAGAGAGCTACCTCAGTGTGTGATGTTTGCTAGATTCCTAGCTCTGTCCCGGAGCCCCCACTGTGTAGCTCTGTGGGCTGAGTCAGAATGAGGATTCATCCTCTGGAGGAGGAAATTGTTTTCACTGAGAGATGTTGGAACTTCTTTTGGTTCTTTGATTCTAAGCCCAGAGGGGACAACTCTGCTTGTTTAAACTATAATCTGTAATACATAGAAAATGATGACTGTTCTGGTTTAATTTTCATGTGGACTAGAGTAAATCTAGTAGGGAAAAAATGACAAGGATCCTGGTTTCTTTAGTTGTTTACAGCTTGGCAGGTATAAAGGTGAGGAAATACCAGAGGCTGACACACCTAGACAGATGGAGGCTTTAGCACTGCAGAGAACATACCTCCGCCACCACTGGGCAGCCCAACAGATAGTTATGGGGAAGCTCCCAGCAAGAACACTGACCCCATTCACAGCTGGAGCATAGGCACCCTGACTCACAGCTGGATTGGCCGCACAGATAGAAGTTAGGTGCCACTGAAAACTGGAATGCAAGGTACTGGCAAGCAGCTGCTCCCTGGAACGGTAAGCTGTGAGTTTGTAGGTTGCTCCTTTTTCAAGCAATCTAAGTTGTGTCCTAATGGCTGGAGTTCAGCGCTGGAACTGCAGCCAGCTCTGGGCAGGCATGCTAGCTGATGAGATACCACAGAGTACGGAGAGCTTAGTTAAAAAGGTGCTAGGCACCTTGTCAATGCCCTGGGGAGCCAGATGTTTTAATTCATGACACAACATAAAAAAGGAGCTTTCATAAGAGCCTTATGTTCCCTTAGTCAGGCCCACACAGCATGACTGGTCCAGGAAGTTATTATGAAAATAGACTTGCCTCTGGAAAGTCCGTGTGACTTAGACAGCTAGCAGTTCAACAAAACAGGAGGTTGCAGCTGCTGAGAAAAGTGCTTCCAGCAAAATTACTTGTCCATATCCAACTCAGTCAATTCTCAGATCTTCAGACGCTAACCAGAATTCAGATAGTAGACAGGTAGGGAGGATGGCAAAACTGATTTAACACAGACACCACGAGCCAGCTCTTCAAAATACTTGCTTTCCAGGGGAGCTCCTTGAAGCTCACAAACACTTTTGGATGCTGAATAGCCTGATCACCCTTCTCACCTGCCAAGGAAACTCCCTTTAGCAAGAGCAAGGCTTCTGACACAGGCGAAGCTGCAAGATTCTGTTTCCCATTCTCCTTTCCAAAGCAGCATTTGTTCCCCAACTCCGATAACTTAAAGACTTAAAGACTGACCCACAATCTAGGAGTTACCACAGTACGTGTCCTCAGTGAAACTTCCCCGCGCCAGGAGCTGTCCCAGTTGAGGAAGACTGTTTCTCACAGAGTCATCTTCTTTGCAGAGTCCAACCTTGGCCTGGAAATTAGCATACACTGTCCTTGCCATACTTTTCAGCCCAACGGGGACATCTTGGAGAATTTGCACGAGGTCTTGGAGATCAAGTTCAAAGGTGATCAAGTTCAAAGACGGGGTTAGGGGAGACTGTTGGGGAAGGGAAAGCCTGGAATATCTAAAGAAAATAATCAAGGCTTTGCTTTGTGTATTTGAGTGTTTTTCGTTGTGTAACATTTGTCTTAAAAGCATAGGCATTTGGGTTTGCGTGTTGATGATATGTGTATATCCACTTTGTACATAGGTTAAAAATGGAAGAAAGTAACTGTAGGCTGGGTGGGCTTGTATGAGTGTCTGCAGAAAAGAATAATTTTGTATCGCAGTGTCTCTCTGGGAAGTTCAGCTTGATGCACTCTCAGATTTCCATGGAGGCTCTGCTTTCCAGTTAGGGTGACTGAAACACAAGGAAGTCAGGCATCCTGTGTGAGGTGGCCCAGAGAGTCAGTGGCTTGGCTGGCCTAAGAACTAGGAACTTCCTGGCTTGCAGCCCTGGGCTGCAGCCACTGGCCCCCACAGGCTCCATTTCTGAGGCTGTTCTGCAGAGTGCCAATGATCTGACATCTTCTTTAAAACCATTCATCTTCCTGCCGGTCCTGGGACAGAAGCCAGGACTGAGCGGGATGGATTAATGGCCCCACCAGCAGTTTGCGAATGGTAAAACAGGTGGCCCGTGAGCTTCTATTTCAGGCCTGCAGGAGTCAGATTCACCAGCAGTAAAGGGGTCCCAGTGAGGGAAGAAGTCCCAGAGTAAATGGACATGGTGCCTGAATCCCTTTCACTCTGGGTCAAGGGCAGACTGTTAAATGCCTACTGAAAAGTCTTGTTGCATCCTCCACTTCCACACTGATTTCTTCTTTGTGGATCCTGTTTTCCTGTGAAGGCATTGACAGTGAGGATGACTATGGCCGTGGGGACTTGGGGCGCCTAAAGAAGCAGAAAGACTTGCATAATCCTCACCTCATCTTGATGATGTTACCCCCACATCGGCTGGAGAGCTCTGCGTTGGGAGGCCAGAGAAAGAAACGGGCCTTAGATACCAACTACTGTTTCCGGTAAGTGAGAATCCTGCCTGGAGTGAGCAGGTCCCGTGCCTGAGGTGGGCAAGCCTGGCAAGACTCCATGCCGCTGGGACAGGCAGAGCCCTCTGCAGGGGTTGTGGGTCACCATGATGCCATGGGGGCCACACGAGGAGCACAGCAGCAGCTGCTCCTCAAGGTGTCCA
>NW_009696183.1:62854-63430 GCF_000703405.1 Apaloderma vittatum | reverse complement strand
GCTGCCTCCAGGGCCCCCTCAGCCCCCAGGCTCTGCTGGGGGCGAGCTGGGTGCTGCCTGCCCGGGCCACTGGTCAAGCCACTTGCTGGCAGGGACGACCAGGGCCAGGCTGCTGAGCTGCCTGCAAGCACTCACTTGTGCTGCTCCTCTGCGCTTGGCACGGGCAAGCACCATGTCCCACTGGGCACTGCTGGACCAGCCCCGCTGCTCTGTACGCTGCATCACACAATTGCTCCTTTAGATTCAACGTGTTTCAATATGTGTTTCAGGAACTTGGAGGAGAACTGCTGTGTGCGTCCTCTGTACATCGACTTCCGACAGGACCTTGGCTGGAAATGGGTCCACGAGCCTAAGGGCTACTTTGCTAACTTTTGTTCAGGCCCTTGTCCGTACCTCCGCAGTGCAGACACCACTCACAGCACGGTACGTTCAGTATATTTTCTTGTCGGGGCTTGTGGCTGTGACTCCCCCTTCCTCCCCAAGTCAGATCATATCTGGTCTCTTCAAAGCAGCAAATCAGTTCAAATCAGTACCTGTAAAAATCTGTCCAAGGAAACTGCAGAAAAGATTCTAGGT
>NW_009696183.1:0-62823 GCF_000703405.1 Apaloderma vittatum | reverse complement strand
TCAGCAGGGAAAATATGCACGCTTTGGAGTCAATACTGAGTCTGTGCTTCCAACCAAATATCAAGGAGGAGGAGGAAAACATGTGAAACAGCAGGACTGATGGTTTTAGCATATTTATTTGGTAACGGCCAGAGTATTAACTGAATTGTTCACATAAAATATCAACTCTAGTAATTACCTTCTGCCTAAATTTCTCCTGCAGTTTGCACTGGACGGAGAGTTTTTCTACACTCTGTTCCAGCTTGTCATGCAAAACCTGAGCTGTGGCACACAGCTGCCATCTCTTACCACAGGGACAGCTGTAGCCTGAAAGTGAAGGGAAATCTGTGTCCTGTGTCCAGAAGTGAACACACAGCCATGCAGTAAGCTCTCCTTTTTGCACAGGCATCCCTTCCAGCTGTATAAATCTCACCTGGCCTATGGCAGGGAGAAACCTATGAGGCAGCGAAATTCATGAGTAAAAACTAGCAGAAAGCAATGCATACTCTCTGTTTAACACAAGTACACTAGGCAGTCTTTGGAAAGAATACCACATGAGCCTAGCTACTGTCTAGTGGAAGAAAATAAAAGCAACAGAAAAGCCCAGGCATGGGAGAAGTACCAAAGGGAGAAGAGAGACTAAGGAGCAGGTAGGCCATTGCTGAAGCAGGAAAAGCTAGAGGAAAAGAAAATCCTGTGCTTTTGTTGTCGGAAGAGAAAAGGCAGCAGTCAAGACAATGCAACAGCTCACCAGCAACTTAGTTCAGGGTTCACTAAGAAAGCTACTGAAAAAGCAGATTCGGCTGAAGAATAGATAACTAGGTAAAGATGATACTGCGGAAAAGATGCTAACATTTCTTGACAAGTTGAGAGTCTGCCCAAGGCTTGCTGAAGCTCAAGGACTAATATCAGTGGGAACAGTCGACTTACAGGAATGAAGGAGTGAACAGATGCTGGGCATTAAGCACAAGACAAAGCAAAGGAATGAACAGCTTTGAAAGGGTAATGGGCATGTAGCTTTACCATCTGGTTGTCCTGAGAAGCTCCCTAGTAGATCACTGGACTGAATCAGTATAAGAGGAGATTTTAGAGTGGTTCCTAATGTTCTTTTCCTGAGCAAGCAAATGATCAAGCGTTAAGGTCAGCTGGGTGATTCAAGAAACTTTTAGAACAATCTAGCTGCTGACAGTTTGCCAGCACTACCTAGGAAAAACATGGTGAAAAGATTTCTTAGCAGTCTGTTTAACTCACTGTCTCTATTGAGTGGAGCTGACCCAGAGAACGTGGTACCCCTGTGGTACAGCCAAGTATCCCAGATTGCTTCTTGAATGACTGCAATTACCCAGATCTGGATGACAGAACAGGCTATTTCCTTAGCATCTCTCATCTCCAAAGACTGTAAAGCCAATGTGCCAGACCCTGTCATTTATACCAGATAAGCACTAATGAGACCACAGTAGTGCAGGTGAGATCATGTTTTGGCCCCACAACTCCAGAAGTTGCTTACCGCTGAGAAGCGGCCACCTCTGGCAAGAAACGTGGCAACTGTTCTGTAGCAGTTACGTGGCTGAAGTGTACGGTCATCTGTGGGCTGAGGCCAGCTGGGAGGCGGAATCCAGTGAGGTCCCACAGGACACTCTCCTGGCTCCAGCATTATACTGTAATGACTTGGAGGATGGAGTGGAGGGAGAAAGCATCAAACAATTCGAAGCTGGGAGGGAATTGTGGATACTCAAGAGGACTGGCATCCATCCAGTGCTATCTAGAGATGTTGGTTGGAATAAGAGGCACTGATGTTCTTTTTTCTGGTTTCTTCAATGGAGCCCAAGATGACATGGCCCCAGGCTGGTTACACCCAGCCTAGTTAAAAGCAAAAATTGTGAGGCTATCCACCATAGCAAATTAGAGATGAAAGGAGACAACTGCTTGCTCTCCTTCAACCCTTAGGCATCAGCCACAGAGCGAGTCAAGCCAGGGCAGGGGAGACCTGCGGGCAAGCCACAGGGGGGTATTACTCAGGGAAATGCTTTGTGATGAGCACAGCCCAAACACATAGACACCTGTTGGCTCTGCAGTCCCGTCCTGTTCTCAACCAGCTTAAACATATTCCTGACTTTGTCACTCCATTTATTTTGTTTCTGCAGGTGCTGGGTTTATACAACACGCTGAACCCTGAGGCATCTGCTTCTCCCTGCTGTGTCCCCCAGGACCTGGAGCCGCTCACCATCTTATACTATGTTGGGAGGACCCCCAAAGTGGAGCAGCTCTCCAACATGGTGGTGAAATCCTGCAAGTGCAGCTGAAAGGCACCCTGGCCCACCCAAAGCCAAGAGAGAAACTGCCAGCACCCACTCTCCTGCTCCCAGGCTAACACAAAAGGAATTGGGGGTCAGAGACTATGCATGCTGAGGGCCGAGTGCCAAACCCTGTGGCTTAGGGTATGGCAGCCCTTGGGGATCTCTTCTGGAACATTTCTTGGTCTTGTTGGCAGTGTCATGTTCCTTCTGGGAGTTTACTTTGGTGACACGAAGGCCACACTCTCCAAAATGGCTGGACAGTTGGTGCAGAAGAGAAAGAGTGGAGGAACTACTGTGTATTTGAATGCTGGGTGGTTGAACTGGGAAGCGAGAGAGTGAGAAAGAGGAGGTGAAATGGGGCATGGAAATGGGGAGATGTTTTCTATTCTAGCTTTAGCTATCTTAGGACCTCTGCCCTCCCCACTGGCCTGAAGAATCAAAGGTTGCCTCTGTAGGAGGAAACCCTGAACATTTCTTTAGAGAAAGAAAATGCACCAAGAAGGGAAGCTGCTGAGAGAAGAAATGCTCAGAGATAGACCTAGACTTTTGTTCCTCAGAGCTGTGATCCAGGAGTCCTGCAACTGAAACTCTGAATCTGCCAAACCTGTAAGTTCAGTTGGCAGATCCTGGCTATTGGTTTCTAAATGCCAACTATAAGGCTCTCAGCCAGCCTGCTGAGGGTGGGCAAATACAAGGAAAGAGGGTGCTGAGTCCGTTTTCAGAGGGACTGATGTTTCCATTCAGCTCTTTTCCCTTCCTGGAGTTTCTAGAGAGATGGTTTCTGGGTCAGGGCAGGAGCAATATCTGTGGGTACCTAAATATTGGGCCCATTTGTTTGTGACCTGATATACCCTGAGGACCTCTTGTCTGTTGTGGTTTGTGAGGTGCTTTGGGGTGTTTTCCACCTATTCTGCACGATGACCTGAACATGGCCCAGGCCTCACCTGCTATGACTTAAAAAAATAGTAATCTCAAAAACATTGTAAAAAATAAATATTTGGGGGGGAGATGCTCTTTTTTTCATAAGCAAGTTGTTTGTTGGAGGGTTAGATGGTTTGCTGGTTTTAAACTACAACTGCTGTGGCATACTCAGTCAGTCTAAAATCTTTCCCTTTTCCAAAATATCTGTTTGAAGGGACAGAATATAGGCCATGCAGAAAGCCCCAGAATGAAAATTCCTTGGTACCCTCAAACCTTGCCTGGTATACGTGCCCTGTCCCACCCTAGTCCTTCAGACATGCACATCACCTCTGGAATCTGCTTTTAATATATTCATATAAATCTCCCCTCAAATGTAAAACACTTTCAACAATACTGTTTAAATAACCAGGGCATGCACTGTTGTCACATCTGACAAACATCCTATATCCATTTGAATATAGATGTCCTACCAGGACAGACTTGTACACACAGGTAAATAGCACATCCCTCCTCCTGAATTACCATGAACATGGCAGATGCTCATCAGATGCTGCCCAGGCAAGAAAGCAGTGTAGTCTTTTTAAAAGTATGGGTTTTTTCAGCCATAGGTACTCCCAAAGGTCAAAATCTCTTATGCCTGTATGCCACATGAGACTCAGAGGCTGCTTCTCTGACTCTCCAAAACACAACTACTTAAACTCATGTTCTGGTGACCACAGTAATTTCTCCTCATCCCCTCCCAGTTCCTGGTTGACAGCGACTGAGTGTAAAATGACACCTAGCTGGTTAATCACTTGTGGCCAGGGCTCTCCACCGTCAGCTCAGAATGCAGCTCTTCCATCACGCCCTTCAGAGTAGTGGCTGCTTCCGTTTCCCTTGTGAGGCTGCCATAACTTGTAATCTCAAACATCTTAATAAACTGTAAACAAGCCTTCCTGTACCATCACCACCGGGCTAGAGGTTAGCAAGGGTGGAGCAGTAGCGGGAGCCTGCCAACCCATGTGACATTGGCTAGGGCCCACATGCTCCGATAGAGGCACTCCCCAACACTCAGCTTTCTCCCTTTCATCTCTCTGGGGCTCCTTGACCTGTTGTCAGTGGGAGGATGAAAGGTGCAGCTCCAGCAAGTCCCGCAGTGCTGCTGTGCCCTGGGCAGCTCTCCGTGCCCGTGCTTGCCGGCAGCCTGCCCAAGGACAGGGCAAATAAGCACGCTAAGAGTACACTACATGCTGACTGACAGGCCACAAATTTAGTGGCTGCAGTGTGGAGTGGGGGGAATCCAGAGGCCAACTGGCGTAGCAATTCTCTCTAATCTCCTTTTAGCAGCAGCCCCTGGGGAGGTATTGGCTTACGAGCTGCAGTCTGTTCTTCCGCCATTGTTCCTCCTCAGCCCTGAGCTGGCTCTGCTGCTCATCCAATTGAAGGGCTTCCTCACTAGTAAAGGGAAAAAAAAAAGAAAAAAAAAAAAAACCCAACCAAACCTAAACCAAGGAGGGGGAGCTGCAAAGAGCTGAGCTAGAACACTTGCACAGCTCACAGGCCTACGTGGCACTTGGAGCACTGTCAGAACCACCCACGGATTAACCCTGGCAAGCCCCTTGAGGTGGGCCGTCTTACTACTCACTCCTTGTTCACTGCTGCTTCTCAGTGGCAGGAGGACCAAGCAATTTGTCTCCATGGAAAGGAGGCAAAATAGCAATGGAAAATTAGGGGAGAAGGATCTTTGGGTGTCCAACCAGTAAGGACACAGGTAATCTCATGGGTACAGTAATACTTGAAATCAAACAGGCACATTTACATTACTGCTTCTCTGTCCAGCCTTCTGTTCCCCTGGCAACATTTGAGAATTAGATTTATGAGACAGGATCTGAATTCATTTTCTTAAAATTAAACCAGCTTTTCTACAGGTGTTTTAGCTATAATTCAGCTACAGTCTATACCATCTACATAGGGTTAATAACAGATTGAATATTCCTAGGCTCAGCCTTACCAAAACATTTCAGGACACTTGTGTAAGAAGGTGGCGAGCAGTTCTCTATATGCTCTGTTCCTAGCTGACAAATTGAGGAAGACAATGGAAAAGAAAAAGTGGAATCTTCACTGCCAACACTGAATACAGCTCCCAACAGTTCCCTTTTGTTGTTTGCAGGAACAAACAAAAGCTGATGAAAACAATCCCAGCACACTGTCTTGTCTCTCTAACAAAGATCCATGGTTAGAAAGAGTGGAAAAAACCCACCCCTATTCTGCACTGCCATAAGGCAGATTGTACACAGATGATCGAACAACCGTCTGCATGGTCCCTGCGTCTCGGGGGTGTACTCTGCTACAGCACATAAGAGGCCTAGACTTGAACACCTTGCTTTTCAGGCTGTAGTGTACTGTAGAGCTCTGCAAGGAACGTTGCTTCAGTAAGTACAGAAATGTACACTGGTATTTTATCAACGAATAGTCTCTGCAGACTGAAGGAGTCTGTTCCCTGGTCTTTGGGTTGGACAGTCTCTAGCTATCTCACTGCACTTTAAAAAGCAGTAGCACATCCCCATTATCAACGTGTGAACTAGGGTATGCTGCTTTGTGTTTCACCTTTCCATAACCAACAGACATCAATACATACAGTAAACACAACAGACCATGTCCAAATGTATTAAAAGGCAAACATACCTGTGCACTCCTCTGGCAGAATCACAGCTCTGTTCTATGATGTCTCGCATCTCTCTCTGTTGTGGCTACCAAAATTCCATTCTCTCAGTTCATGGATCCATTTCTTACCTTTCTATGCTGCAATGAAGCTTTCCTTACCTACGACTAGAGAGTCCTCACCAGAGCAGAAATACGGGAGGTCTCCAGGCTCAGGCCACTTTGTAAATGAAACCACCACAGCTGTCTCACGACAGAAGAGGATCCAGTGCAACACCTTATGAGGCAGATGTCTTCATTATGGTCTGGGGTCCAATGCAGGGCAGGTTCAGTATCACAGGATGAGAAGGATGCAGCTCTAGGGCCAGCTCCATTGTGCAAAAAAGGCTTCTTACCATTACAAGTGTTTCCAGTGGCATGCAAAACCACAAGTCTATAGTACTGGGCTGTCTTCTCTTGATAGGTGGTTGAAAGGTAATGAAATCAATCATGAAAACACAGTTTTCAATACGCATGGAGCCAACAGTGTGTTAACTATGCACTTGCAAAACTATACTGATTTGTGGTAGTGCAAAATAATACATGGTCATATGGGCTGCCTATAAAATACGTTAATTGTGGTTTAGAGTAAGAGCAGCAATTTGGATGCAGTTCAAGGAAGAAAACATCCCAATTCTTTAAAATAACTACTTTTTTTTTTACATTCAAAATCACTAGAATATATTGGGCAAAAACTACATAAAATTAATAACTAACATGCACACTGTGATATTTAGTAAAAAGAACAACTGGGCTTCCACATCTCTGCTCTACCAGTATTTTCTTTCGTAGACATTTAAGCCCTGGTTCATTTCTGATGCAGCTTCAGAAGTGACAGATGGAAAGAACTAAGCTCAGTGCCTTTTGTCTTCTCTTGAAGAGAGGCTTTAAAAGGCCTGTACAAATGCAAGATCCTTTACCATGCAACAAGTCAGCACAGAAGAGATGTGACAGTTTTACTTGTTAAGAAACAGACTGTCTTAGAAATGAGCACATGAATAAGAAATACAGCAAATAAAAATTGCTGAACAATGCTTACCATTCTCTTACCTCTCTAAATGACAGTAATGCATTTGAGATGCCACTTAATAATTTCAGAAAGACCACAGTACAGTACTTTGGATGTCACAGTGTGTTTTCCAAGATTACAGACCTCAGTTACTGGGTTGCTTTTAGAACATCCTTATCTAGGGCAAGGAGCATAGAGAAGATGGCAGAGATGGTCTGAATGCGTTCAACCAAGCAGTTGGGCCTTTTCCAGTACTGGAATACAATTTCATGGAAAATACACTTAGGGATAAGGACCTTTATATCTAGTACAGAAGAGAGGTTTCTTTACAGCTGTGGTTTCTGGCAAAAGAAAACCCTCACACATTACTGGTTTCCCACATCCTGTAGATTCAGTGAACAGCTTTCAGGCAGAAACTCTGTCCCCTGTGGTATATGCTGGCACTGTTGAATTCTACCAAGGAACCAATCTTTCAAGAGGTATCTTCTGAAGACAAACATTTATTTTTCCCCCTTTCCAGAGGGTAGTGGTCCTTGTGCAGGGTGATATTCTTCATCTCTCATTCCACTCAGTTGGCTAGGCAAGACGATACCTCATTGCTGTCCACAGAGACCATGCAAGAAATAATTACACATAGCGGTTAGGCATGCCACAGAAAGCAAAGGTGACTTCCTTTTCTAGTCTGCCAACACTGAGACATTTCCCACTAGCTGTTTACAGATATGAATTCATCGCATACAGAAATCAGCATGAGGCATTATAATAATGTATCATGTCCCGTGCATGTACATCACTTGATGAAAGCAGCCAGCTGGGTCATATCAAACCAGAGATTTCCTGACACTCTTCAGGAAGGATTTCTTTCTTTCTCCTGAAGTTACTACTCTCTTCAGGAAATGGATAAAACAAAGATTTGCTGGTGTTGCCAGGGGCAAATCTTACAGGATTTGCTCAGTGCACTTACTGCAATGTCTTAGTAACCATGTTCTGGAGTGTTCTTGAAACAAAAATTTATGATCTTTTGAAGTGCTGAAACCCTCTTGCAGGTAGACTAGATACTTGGGAGATCTCCACAGTTTTCAAGAATTTTTAAGAAACTCCACTGGTGGGGGAAAGCAGTAGCAGACAGTCAGACTTGCACCCAGAGTCTCTGGAAGACATCCAGCTTGTAACAAGCTGCTTTGCGTGACACAATTTGACATGTGCCCCCTCAAAGGACACTTGCTACAGAAATATCTCATTATATTTCAGGATCTGAAAATCTCATTTGGATACTACCATGCTAAGTGCTTTACTATGCTAATCTGAAGAATTGGAAACAAATGAACAGAACAAACAACAAAGAGGAACAAAATAAAGGAGTTAGCAATAAAGTAACAGAGATAGCAATAAAATCTCAGGGAAGTATGGTGTGGCAGCAGTTACGATGTGCTGATTACACATTTTAAATTGTCTTTAATTTTTATCAATTCTACCTGCCCTCAGCCAAGCCATCATTCAAAAGACCTAAGAAACTTGCAGAGCCACAATTTGGCAGGAAGAGCCATCAGTCTTTATTCTTAAATTTTTTCATGAGACATTTTCAGTAGACATGGAGACAGCAATTTCATAGGTCTGTGGCTAAGAAAAAGAATTCCTAGCTGATAGCAAAGACAAAATGTATTCCACATCGAATTTCCAGAATTAGAAATGGTGGAGAAAACACACTTTCAAGGAGGGAAGACAACCCCGGTTTGAATGGGGGAAGCATCATGCAAATGGAAGCATTAAGTACTGTAATTAGTGGCACTAATGGGATGCCTACAACTTCATTTGCCCTTCCAGTAGGTTCACAGCTGTCCATCTGCACACCTTGAAGAACAAGAATGGCACAGACATCCTAGATACATTAAATACATAGGACACAGCACGACCCTTTCAGAACGTCATGTAAATAAGGCAAAACCACTTGAAAAACATGAGGTGAATCTATATAGTAATTACGAGAAACAGTGGGGAAAAATCCCTTGTCATTTTTCTTCCTCAATTTCAGAAAAAACGAATTCTATAGTCAAATGAGGGAGTGATGACAGTCAATCATTTGGTCTTGGTAGTAGAGGAACTTCTCAAAGATCCTTTCATGACTTTTGACATGGTTGTAATGAAGACATTGGGATTAAATCAATAACCCCGGAACATTTTTTTGAGGAGATTTTATGACTTTTGAACATAACTACACTGAGTACAGTAACTTGCTTCCTCTTAGTCTGGGAGAAGGAGGCTACTCTTTACCATTGCTGAAACGATTCTGAAATATTTTCTAAAACACTCTTGCAAGGACATCAAATTAAACTAATATTCTGGAGTTGCGTTCTGTTGCACATCCCAGAACATGAGCAGGCAAAAGGCCAAATACAATGCTGAAATTGCTTTCGGATATAACAGCAACCCTTCCACGTGCCCCAAACAAATAATAAAAATTGTGGTAATAGAAGGTAATAAAAGATAATTTTTTAACAGTCCCCAAATTCTTAACAAATGCACTGTTGTGGGTTTTTCAAGGCCAATTCAACTGTTTTGTCTGATAGGTCAGATAAAGACTCCTTTTCAAAGAACATAAGATTTCTCAAGCTCATTGTGTGCTCCGTAGGTATAGACTAGAAAAGAGGCCCTGTTAAGTATACTTTTCCCCCTGGGGAACCACTGTGATTCACTGAATACCACTGGCAAAGGCTTCAATACCAGGGTCTCCACAGTGATCAGTGGTTCTTTCCTTAAAATTGGAAACAGCAGTGAAAGTTCTTTTTCTATGAGGGCCAGTAAAACCCTTTTTTGGTAAGGTAACAGACAGAGCAGATTCTTCAGGGCAGACTTGGTATCTAGTTTGTCACCTTTAGTTCAGTGGAGTTTGTCCTCTGTGTTAGAACTACCTATGGAGGCTGTCTCAAAACCTCAGAATCCAACTATTTTGGAGAAGATCAGCTTGCATTTCCTAACTACTCGTCTCTAAGGCAGCAAGGAAACTTAATCCTATTCTTCAGAAAAGTGTTCTAAAGTAGGAGGAAGGCAGTTACCAGGTATTGCAGTTCTTTGAGATGTGCTAGGATTGTGCACTTTCACCCTGAAGGTGCTCTGCACTCAAGCACCTTGGAAGACAAAGACATGAGAAGTGAACTTAAGAGCTTCAGCCAGTGGTATTTTCCATATTTAAGCAATTAACCATTTAAAATCATCACATTCTGGATGACTTCCAGGCAGCAACCTGCCTTCCCCCCAAATCAAACCTTTTAGAGGTGAATCTTGGTGTCCTTTATGCTCTTGCAAGAGCTTCATCACTCTGAAAGCCTCTGACATATATAGCACCCACCCAGGTGAAGGTGTAGATAAGCTGCATGCAACAGCTTGGCAGATGTCAGCAGTGGGGACTTTTCTTAGAGAACTCAACACCACAGAGTGAATTCCATGCCACTGCCATGGAAGGCAGCTTTGCCTTGGCTGTTCTAGGAGGTTGTACTGCAACTGTCAAAATACAACATCCATACAAAGTCAGGCTACACGACCACCTAGTCCACCTCTCGTCTTGGATGGTGGTCAGCAGCACATGCCTGATAGACAAGCTAACAATTGGAAAAGTCCATTGTGATACTTCTCCAGAACAGTCACTTACAAGTCTTAGAAACTTCCTTTTTAGTTTTCAACACGTAACTGACCTCAAAGATCACTTTTTCATGGATCTGGTTACTTGTCTTTTCAAACCACATCCACTTTTTTGTATTCCCAACATCTTGTGACAAGGAGTTCCATAGGTCAATTACATATTGGGAAGGAAAATCTCACCCTCTGCCCCCCTTTTTTTTCCTTTGAATCTGATATCCATTAGTTTCATTTGATGCTTCTATTTCTTCTAGTGGACAAGAGTGTGAACAATTACTCCCTTTTCACCTTCTCCGCTACCCTCCTCCTTGACCATGTCTTTTCCAATTAACCACTTTCTACACGAAGACAACTATGAACGTTACTTTTTGTGCTCTTGGTATAACCAGTCTTACGGACTGCTTGACTGACCTGATTCTGTAAAGATAAAATAAAGTCCTCCTGATGTTGGGTGTAAACAAGAATGTCTTAGCTCTGGAAACATGAGGTTCTAGAAAGAAGAAAAGGAGTCAAGTCCTAGGTTTAAGTAAACCTCAGAAGCTTCTTTTGGAAGAAACTCTTAACAGATCCGCAGGAATAATGTGTCCAGAAAGGAAATAACATGAAGAGGATCAATCAGCCAGTTACTTACTGCAACCAAAAACATCCAACCATTTTAACATAAGCAAATAACCCATCCAGATTCAAACACTGCGCCCAGGATTATCATGAGCAGCAAATGTAGGGCTGACTGAGGAAAAAGGTCCTTGGCAGTTGATGAAGTAAACTTTAACAAAAATAAGTCAGGAGCCAGACTAGTTTTGTTTCCAGCAAATAATCCAAAATGACTGCAACTGTTGTATTAGTACAAGATACAGGCCTGTAAAGAATGCAAGCTGAGAATCCAGTCTGTTCTGCAAACTCACCTCTAAATCAATGATCTCCTTCATAGGAAAAGAGGAACAGTCCAGCCATTCAACTCTATGCACATAGAGACTATCCATATTCCAGGATGAGGAAGAGGCACAGCATTGAGATTCCTACTAGTAAACAAAGGTCTTGATACCAAAACCTCCTGCCAAAGCATGGAACCAGTACCACAGATACATGTCAACCTTCCAGGCATCACAATGAGGAGCACTTCCAACAAACCATGACTGTCCAAAAGCATATCTAGTTTTCAGAATGGAAATTTCAGTCTCGGATCTCAACAAGACATACTAAGTGGTCTATCTAGTGTCAGAACATGATCTCCCACTGATGACACTCGTACAACTTGTGAGGCTGTTTTAAAGGCCAAGATGAACCATGTAAAATTGAATTAATACTTCATGCACTGAGTCAGCTGCTTCTGAAGAGGAGAGAATCTAATATCCCTTCCTTAATTTTTGTGTTGTGGTATGCTCATCACCTAAACACAGCACAGAATGCTTGTATGAACTTTGCATTACCTAAGCCTCCAAGACTGTCACGTGCACCTTCCTTCCTTCAAGACCAACAAGCCTGATTCTCTGTCATGGGAACAGGCTCCTTTTAGAAATGATGCAAACATCACAGAGAAGAGGTCCTCTTGGTTACATTATCCAGTCTCACAACTGAAGTAGATGATGAACGATTGTTGGGGCTTTCTATCGGTAATTTTCTTTTCTCACAGTAAACAAAGGCACTTTCAATGAAACTCTTTGATGAATACAGGGAAGTAAATGTCATAAAAGCAGACATAAACTAGTCCCCACTTGAGGAGCACGTATATAATTGCACTCCCCTCATGTGCAATTATTATAAATCCAAAATGGTGTGCTATTGTCCTTTCCTCCCTCATACTAGAAAACACTTTCTGTAAAACATCTTCTCTCCAAAGGTATGTGGGAAACAGTTCTATGCCTCCCCACTGAATCTCTTAACTGAAGCATTCTCCAAGAGGTTTTCGAAAAGGGACAGATGTGGAGGTAGCAGTTCTGCAAAGAGACAAAATTCAGTACACAGTATGTACCATGCACAAAGACCTACATAAATTCCAAGCTGAAGAGTACAGGGAGATGGAAAAGATAAGAGGCTGGAATCAGGATTTGTTCCTGATTCTCCAGTGCATGTGCCTTCAAGGTAAGAGCATTTGTGCTCAGAGCTGAGATCAGCAAATGCCCAAGGCAAAGGAATACTTCTATTTCCTTTGATGCTCTTGCTTCCCTAACATATCCTGAGGCTGAACAGGGATTCAAGGTCTAGGTGTTTGACTTGAAGTAAAGGACCAGTCTTAATCTTCCTGTTGTGGTTTTTTATTTGTTGAAGCAGAAGGAAAATTTTCCAGGGACAAAGGATGCAACTGAGTCTACCCTTAGTAAATTCATGGATGACACCAAGTTGGGGGAGAGTGTTGATCTGCCCAAGGGTAGGAAGATACTGCAGAGGGACCTGGACAGGCTGGGTCAATGGGCTGAGGCCAACAGTATGAAGTTCAACAAGTGTAGGGTCCTACACTTTGGCCACAATAACCCCCTGCAGAGCTACAGACTAGGGGAGGAGTGGCTGAAGAGCAGCCCAACAGAGAGGGACTCCCAGATCCCTCTCTGCCAGGCTGCTCACCAGCCACTCTTCCCTCAGTCTCCAGCGCTGCAGGGGGGTATCGTGGCCACAGTGTAGGACCCTGCATTTGGTCTTGTTGAACTTCATACCAGAGATGAAAGTTCCTATAGCTACTCGATCCTCCACATGAAACCCAGTGGAATAACGGATAACTCAGATCCCTGAGAGGAAGAAAGGAATGGGATCCATTATTTACCAAAGGTAAATCTTACAGCAAACTAGTCGCTCCGACAGCTCTGCAACAGAGCTGGAGGCTATAGCCAATACCACACACAGCAAAGCAGGCTATGACAAGACAGACCCAAGGCCTTGAAGCCCACAGCTGCTAAGGATGTGCAGAAGCTTGAAGTAACAACTTCTGCAACTAAATTTTCACTAATTGTGAGCCAACAACTTGATGCACCAGTAGAAACATCTCAGAGATCCACAGCTGGAATTCAGAGATTACAAACAGAAGACATGAACTGAAAGTAACTTCACAAGATTTTACAAATCTCTTGGTCACTGATGAAATGTGATGCCAGCACAGGCAGCAGACAAATACTGTGGAGATTCTTGAAGAATGCAGCTAAAGAGCGCAGAGAAAGTGAACAGGACCATGATTGTCTAGGAAATAAAAGACAAGCCAATAAAGTAAGAAAGAGAACAGCTACATCAGAGACTGCCTTTTGGACAAATGAAGTGTTCAGTGTCCACCATGCGCTCGAGTGAAACAGAAGTAGAAAAATGCATGTTCTGTCCTAAGAATTCATGCCTGGAGCAAGTGATAGTGAAACTAAAGGGGTATGAACATAATTATTTCATCTTCTCACAATTTATCTGGTCTTGAATGACAGAAGATATGCACAATCTAGGAGTGTATGTGAACACAATTGTTTCAAGAGAAAACACATTCTCCCTCTGACACTGTTTCTTCTGTCAGACATTTGGATTGATCATTATCTACTTGCCAACACATGAGAATGATCTCTTACCACCAACTATACAGGTCGGAAGTGACAGGGGAGCTGTGGAATAAGAAAACACATCAAACAGGCTGTTAAAAACCAACTTCTGAGGGCTCTGATATAAACTACAGGAGATTTTGTATCCTTTGAGAATGACAATCATACAACTTACTGTTTGACAAGGCCGCAGTTGCAAAATACTGATTTTTCCTTCAACCTGGCACCAAAAAAGAGCCAGCGCTGAAGCTGCTTCCTGTTCCTTTTAAGGATGGGTGGTTCTCCTCTCCAATACATTTTCCAGCTGCTGATATTGTTTTCTAACACAAGCAAATTAATTTTCATAGCATTAGGCAAATTTTAACTGGAATGCTTCATCAAGCCACTACTGCAATTGATAGGAGCCATCTGGGCCTTGGGGTTCAAGCCCAGGCCTGCAAACATCAGCCAATTTATAAAGCCTAAACAAACAGAAATCAAAATACAAAAGTAAGCCACATGGAACATAAGCATCCAACAGTGAAACATAAAGAAATTTAAAATCCTGTCCAATATAATGACAGGAAATATTTTTGGGGCGTGAATTAATAACTGAAATTATAACCAAGGCAAACAAATGAAATTACTTTATTCAAACCAATCATTTCTATGGGTCTGTACCAAAATTCAAGATGCCAACCAACACGGATGTCTCCAGTTGTATGTTCTAATGTTTTTCTCTGCTGACGGTTGCCATGTGATGACAGCAGTGAATTTTGGCTGTTGCCAGGCTAGGACAGACTGAAATGGCTGAGTAAAACTTATGTTCAAACTTGAACCTTGGGAGGAACAATACAGACAGCCGGAGGACCTGTGTCTTTCAGGATGACCTCACGGTTAGCCATCAGGAAGAGGCAGGAAGAGACCCTAAGACTTGGCAGCAGAACCTCTCAGGCGATCGTTCACCTCAGCTTGCAGGTGTATCACTGGCTTCCACAGATGCTCAGGTATGCCCCTCAGTAAGTTGTCCTCTCACCAGGGCCTCCTCTTCACTCTTTCCTGGGTGTTATGGGAGTGTGATGGTATGAAGTCACTGCTGCTTCTTCCTTCACCCCATACTTGAAGCAGCACCCTGTATTCCTCACCTAGTGTTCAGTGTTAGTTCTTCTCTGCACGCAGAGGCTGGAAAAAATGCAAAACAAAGATTCTAAGTAATCATGGGATTTTGTGGGAAGATCTGCTGCACTGCTCCGCAAATCTCAGCCATCACCAGAAATCTGTATCTCCCTATCACACAGCCTCTCTCTACAGTTAACAAATGAAACCACAGATCAGTACGACAAAACCTAACTTAACAAGGTACTGTGTGAAGAATTACTATTGGTAATCCTCTCAAGCCCCAGAGCACTTTCATTTCACTCTTCACCTCTGACTCATCTGACTCATCTCTTCACATGCTCCTCCAGTAGCTCTAAATCCTTCTCCTGTATCAGTATGCTTTGCATGTTTTTCTTTGTATCTTTTACTCATTTATTTCCATGGGAGTCTACTTCCCTGCTCCAAAAGATGCTGAGAACCACGGTGCAGGAGAGATGAGATGTGAAAAGATTGATCTTTAAAAGAAGCTGAATGGAGAGAGGGAGAATTTTTTTATTCGCCTTATTACAGAGATTTTAATTCTATATATTGTGACATTTTCCTACTTACACACGTTATGGGAAAAAGTCAATGTCATCTTTACTTATTTTACTAAAAAATCTTTAGACAGTCCTTTAAAAAGAAAGGTCCAAAACACTTATAAATGTACCAAGTTTATTTCGGACAGTTTGCATTTTACAGCTAATCTAGTCGGTGAAGCTTGTCCTGTGTATTTAGCACATCTGCTTGCTCCTAAATGTGATTGACATTTGTTGAGAGTTATTTATTAAAAATACTGCTGCATTTTTAAAAATACGCTCTTCTTGAAAGCCTAGCATAAAGCCAAACATCACACAGCACACAGGATCTGGAAAGATGTTTAGAAAGCAGCACTGCCAGCTATGTCACTACACAGAAAGTTTGGAACCTGAATTAGGAACCAAACTGTCAACAACATGTATTAAGATAGGATACCAGTCCAGAAACCTATCCCTCAGCAACATATTGAAATTAAGGAAACAAAGGCACGTGAAAGAGGCAGCCAACTTCAACCTCATCTTCCTGTTTTGAAGAGACTTTTGAGCCTTTCTTTTCCTACAGAAATGCACAGTACAGTTTGTCTTTTTTCTCAAACTGAATTAAAATCATTTTGTGCGAGCTCCTCTTGTATGGCTACCTTGAAGACTCAATACAGAGAGGGGCATTTCTATGTCCACAAGTAAATATGTAAGTCCTACCATGACTACAGCTCATGGCCAAATTCAATCATTTCATAAATATTAATCTATATAATTCCATGAAGTTTTATCATTTCAGAGCCTCTAGTGAGCGTTCCACCTCGTTATGGTTGAATGGAGGGGGGGACAGAAAAAAAACCCTTGTTCCTGACAGCAGCCAATATTAAGAGTTGATTCTCCCTAGCGACAAGAGTCACTGCAGTGTATGATCACATACCATAGAACGAATCTTCTTTATTCTCTGCCTGCCAGGAGGTGTTAAGGTATCTGCCGCTATGTCTGTGCACATGTTTATGTAATATTATGTCACCATGACTGCACCTTAAAAACTTCAACACTTTTGTACTTAGAACAGTTACACAGGGGGAAGAAAAGGATTACCTCCATTTTACGGATATGATTCTGAGTCTCAAGGATATCACAGGTGTTGTGTAAAGTCATTTATGGGATACCTGCATACTAAAATTCCCCAGCACAGATGTACACAGCCCTGGTCAGACACCAGCACCCAAGCTGAAGAATGAGATGGAGCAGAGCACCAGGCTAGATGACAGTACTGGGTCAGGAACCCATGTTAACGTTTTTAGAGACAGTTGCCACAGCAAGTCTGTGGCAGAACTGAGAAGCATGTTGAAACCTCCCGAATCTAGTGTTGAAAACAAGAACTTCCTTTCTCCCTGGAAAGCTCTAATATTCCTAGAAATTCAGATTTTTTTAATCCCAGAGTAGAGGGAATTTCTAATCCTAGAGTGATGCCCAGCATTCTCTTGATAATATACAGTGCAACTGAGAAAGGCAATAAATAGATGGAGTTTATTTATATCTGTGGGTGACTGACACCAGCAAGCCAGGACAGCTGACAACAGCAGACCAGCCTTCCCTCCCCCATTTTTTGGGCACAATTTGAATTTGGCTTGCTGGACCGGGCAGGCCAGGGAAAGCAGCAGTTTCAAGTCATGAAAATTTACTTGGGGGGTGGGGTGTGACACAAACAGTACACACAACTGTATTAGAGTGAAGTGTCCCTGCATGAAAAGAGTAGTGAGCAGCCTCATTAACAAGCAGGGAAATAGCACTGGAAGCCAGCATGAGCCCTTCTGCTCCCTGTTTTACAGAGAAAACACTGGTGGACTGTTCACCCTGACCACTAATGTCCTTCTGTACTTGACAGCCTTCATTCTGATTTCTCTTATTCAGCTCCCTACTCCCTGCTTTGTTGTGGCTCTCTTTTCTCTGGCTCTCCTCCACTTTTCATTTCATAACTTCAGACACTCCTTTTAGCCTATTCACACACATTTTGGCTTCTATTTTTAGTCTCAATAAAATAATGCCAGATTAAAACAAAATCCGATTTGGATGGGCAAAGCTATCCTCTCTACAGGTAGCTGAATGCCAAAGGGCCAGATGTGAGACACAAGTAGCCAAGATATTATATAACCTCTCCCCAGTCTTTGCACACCTGATCTTGAACGACATTTCCAACATCGCAAAGAAATAGAGGCAGCTGGCCATCACCTAACTACGGAGAACAAGCAATGCTCACGCTCCAGTCAGGCAAAAATGTCAGCTGTCTGAAGTCATTACTTATCCTGCTTCACAGTTTACTTTGAGTCTGTCAGAAGTAAAGGCTCCTAAAAGTCAAGCTGAGTTCTAAACAGGGAAGCCAATTTCTAGAGACTGTCCCTTCCTTTTTCTCCTGCTTTCCCAGTGGTCCTGAGGCTTCGAATGTCCTTTCAGTGGCATGAAAGCAGTAGCAACAGGAAAAAGCTCCTTCCTTTTGTAAAAGAAAGGCAAAAGGTTGACTGAAGGTGTGAGAGGCAGGCTGATCTCACGAGTTAGGCAACACATGTAATTTCTGATCATTAGAAGTGAACACTGACCCTCAGCTCTAGCTGAGAGGCAATGGCTGAGTGGGACAGTATCATCTTAAATATCATTTCAGAAGGGCCTAGAATGCTGCTTTTGTCAGAGCTTTACACTCTGCTGGGACTTAATGAGACACACAGTTTTCTGACAACTGGATGAACTCAAACAAAGTCATGTCTTGTTGATAATTTGTATCTATTTTAAAGGTACTGGTTAGAGACAATGATATTTGCTCACTCCTGGTCATAAGGTAATGGTTCCCTGCTCCTTCAAAGAGTACCAAGAAATGGGGTAAGGAGAAAGTCTTTCTTTACTCTTCTTTCCCTTTTGGTCCATCTGGTACTACAGGCTTGTCTGCCATTATCTGGCCGGGATAGATCCAAAAACTATAGCAGGGAGAGAAATCATCTTTTTCTCCCTTCACGTTACCCCTCCTCACACGACTGTGGAAGTCATCAGGGAAGAGAGAAGATCCAGGACGTTTTCATGATGTGTGAAAGAACAGTGGCTTTAAGGAAGATAATTCTAAGAACAAATGTTAAACCAAATATCCTCCACTGATGCTTTGTCCTCCCAAAAAAAAGGAGGCACAATAGTAAGATTCACCTCAACCTCCACTGCTTTCCAAAGTAGGACAGAACAGACCGATTCCATTTCTCAGGAACCCTTTCCCTGCACAGACACAGCACTACAGGGAGAGATCCTGACAGAACGTTATTACTGCTGTTGACAAAGGCTGTACGCAGGGCAAAAAGCTACACTGCAAAAGTCTGATGCAAGGTGCTGGATATGACACTGCTGTCACAGTCTATGACCCAACCCAGAGCTTCTGAACCAGACAGGTGGTTCTGGAAGGGTTTATGTGGAATTGCTCATCCTTACTTCATTCCTGGACTACGATGAGTAATGAGGTGACATCAAAGTTGATCTTTTGTGTCATAAGATACCTTGTGTCTCAGTAGCCAGAGTAGTCTGAGGTAGAGGTTACTTGAGGTGCCCATTTGAAGGTCACCCTTCAAAGTCAAGACCACTTGTGCAGTCAGTCACAGCAACAAGAGAGAACCAGGAGGGTGGCAAATAAAGACTGGAATTAACAGGATTAGTGGGAGGGAGGAGGCGTACGAGCAATGTGCCGTGCAGAAACCTGAGTGATTTCTTTTCCCAGCTGCTCCTGATGAAGGATTTGGACAGTGTGGTGAGAGACCAGCTGTAATCATAGGTTCTTCTTGGGAATGTGGTAACATCATAAAAATAAATGCATTGGTGTTCAACAATCTACTGCCTTCTGAGGCGGCAGGGAAGCCTGGCAGAAGCTGAGGAAGCCTGGACAAGGCTCAGCAGCTGGGAATTCCACCCTACAGTAGCAAATGGCTGGAAGTTTGACATAGACCATGTACAGTGGCATGTACATATCCCATCCCATCTCATCCCTACCCTTTATGGTCCATGAGAGTTAAGAGACACTGGCTGATAAAAGAATCTTCAAATCCTAGGCATTTTCTTTGTTTAGCTCTGGCAAACAATACAAAGTGATTGTATGTGTCTTGTTTCGATGCCTGTTGTACTTAGTTGTTTGTCTTTTTTTCTTTTCTTTGCTGGTGCAGGACAATTTTGAAGATTGCACTTTTGCATACCTGCAAAAGGAATCATTTCTTTTCTTTCCTTAAGCTCATATAAAAGAGGCTGCATTTCAGGAATAATGTTAATTCAAGCAGTAGGTAGACAACAGCCAGTTATAGCTTAGCATATCCAACGTTAAGTCTAATTTCAATTCTCCAATAACAAGACATACATGACCTTCTTATAAAGGACTACGCAATAATCTTAGATATTAAAAAAAAATAGAAGCATACCATCTGCCTGTAGATTTCCTGTAAAATGAAAAAAAACCCCACAAAATCAAAAACCTAACACTGAAGTGTGCCAGATGCAGAGGAGAGTAAGTACAAAAGCACTTCTTACTGTCACTGGTTCACAAGCAGGCTCCACTCATTGCTCTGTGTTGGACCACACTGCTTGCATATTCATCTCATTTGGATGGCATTCAGACACTGCTCTCCACCTTAGCTTAAAGAAGGAAATCACTAGAAATCTAAGAATAGTTGCCTGTCTTCTACACAGATTAGATCCAAACCATTTCATTAATCCTCATATTCATCAGTTAGTCTCTTGGCAGTTTAGGATCGAGTTTTAAGCCCTTACAGATGATGATGCACTTTATTTCAAAGAACTGTGTGCCTTCACGATTTGGCATTCATGCAGATATGGGGACCAGGTGAATGTCCAAAGTAAACAGATGAGTGTGCACCATCCTGACACTAAGCTCAAATACAGATCTGGGAATCACAGGTAATAAAGCCAAGTCTATACCACCTAGCTTCCTCCCTAGTTTCAGATTGAGTTTTTACATTCACCTTTTGTATGATATTCTCAAGAGAACTAGAATACAAATAAATTAGTTTCGGACTCATACTTTAAATCAGGCTAGGCAGAGATCTGTGACTGCAGGAATTAGCAGTCTTCATTGCTGTAAAACTCAAGTAGCACATTATTAACTTTTACATCTGCTAATAAGCAACTCTAATGTTTTTTTCTTCTCCCAGCACATGTAGCGGAAAACCCAAGTAGACACAAGTAATATAAACATTAGCATAATAAAACTGCATCACTGTTAATCAGTCTGCATATGAAAAGGTGAAAGACCTATTAAGTCTGGAGTCAGGCATCAGCCTTGCCCAGTTTTAATCATCACCCATATTTTTTTGCCATAGCAAAATGGAACCCTAGAGGCATTCTGTCTTCTGTAGCCTTTAAAATAAAAATTTCACAAACTCTCAAGAAATTGGCAGCAAATAAACAAACAGAAGTTCAAAGTCAGAAGACAGATTTCACTCATGGTTGCTGTTACTTTTACAAATCAAACCAAACAAAATCAGCTGTGGTCATCAATTTGTGCATCCACTCCACAACTGCACGGTTGATACTTTCAGACTGTTTCTGTCTCAAGGCTCTTGCAGACAAGAGTCCAGCTCAGGAACAGAAAAGCTGCCTGCAGCTATGCTGTTACATTTTCATAATGGGCCCTTCATCCTTTGTTCTCTCTAAAACCAGCTTTGTTTTAGCATTTTCAAAAAGGAATTATAAATATAATAAATTTCTAACTATGAGGTATTCCATGAAACTAATGAAGTTCTTTGATGTTTCTTGCCAGTTGTTCAAAAGCTAAGTTCTGGTGGAAAAGTGACATCTTTTTTACCTAGAACTCCACTTCCTTGAATAAAAGGATTCATGCCCTATTCACGTAGTGCCACTAGAAAGGAACAGAAAATAAACTAGCAAAATATGGCAAAATGTCTCCATACACCTTCGACTGTTAATATATACAGTAAAAAGAATGACCAGACTATAGGTTCCTTTGTTCATCATCTGAACTTGCCACATAGTCAACCTGGAAGTGAACAACTCACCATACTACTTAGCTTAGCTCTTGCTCAGCAAGCTACATTCTGAAGACAACGTGGAAAAGAGAATTGATTTCTTAGTTCACCTTCACCCTATTTCACTAATACTAATGGAATTGCTGAAGTCCACAAAGCAGGAAACAATCAGCATAATGCTGAGGGACCCTCAAATTAACAGAGAATTAAAAAAAGCATTGTAATAACAGCTGTATTTTCAGAATGACTGGCAACCTCCTAAGTGGCTGGGTGTTCAATTTCAGTGAAAAATCAGGTCAGAAGCATTTTGAATGTTCCCCAGAGGTAGTAATTCTTAGTATTTCTTTAATACAATAAATCCTGTTACACTTTCTGGAACTTCAGTAGGAAACTGGCTGTTCAGATACTACAAATAACCCCCAAATGACAGCTTGCACATTTAGCTTCCCATCTGTAGAGACTTATGAATCTCTGCCTTCTCTCTCATTAGGCCAGTGGCACACAGCTCAAACACAACTGGTGTCTCTCCATAACATGAGGATGAGGCCATAGGAATGAGAGGCTGCCACACTCTCATTGCAGTGGTGGCTTGTTCCAGAATCTTGAGTTGCTGTGCAGAAACACTGACTTTTCTTCTCCCTTTTATTTCATCTCAAGGGATCTGTCCTCAAGAGCTTGAGCACACTGCACAACAGGATCTAAAACGGGTATTCTACAGTTGCAGTACTAACTGCCAGTGAACTGTTTTCTGGACAATCTGGTTAAGTTTCCATACTGCCTGAGTCTCTCTCTTCCTTTGAGCACTATCCTTCATTAGATCATTTGTAACACCTTTATGCTTCTTTGCAGAGCCCCACAGCTATCATCAGATAGGCTGTTAGAGAAGAAGGCCTATTCAAGCTTCCTGGATGTATCTGAATGTTTGTTTGTGTGTTTATATCAGAGGTTCTGTCTGGTTTCTCTTTTCTCTTTGCAGCTTTTCACAGCCTTCTATCTTTAAATGCTTGCAGTTTATTCTGTAATCTGCTTTATAACCAACCCTTCTAGCTGGTATCTAGGATACTAAATACATGTGAAACAGTAACCCCAAATAAGCTGCTGATGAGCGAAATCAGGGCCCTCGTGTAAGCAATCAATGGAGAGAGCGAAGAAGAAAAACAGCTGTTCCTGCAGGAAGGACCAGAGTAGTTTCTGAGACACACAGACTGGGCACAGCCGCCTCTGACACATACCAGTGGCTTGGTGCAAAGCTGAAGAAAATATCATGCCCCAGTTTCCAAGAACAAACATTTTGCCCTAGTTCATTCAATTACCACAATATTCAGCTGTTTTGGAGCTATATACATCTTATAGTGACAAGGAAGCTTTGAGTGCCCCATCCACCATGGTTCTGCTAGCCAAATTAGGATTCTACCTAAGCTCTCACACTCCTAGCTAAATGGCAGGCTAAATCCTTTGTTTCAGCTTCAGAGAGGATAAGTTTAGTACAGCTAACCTAGTCCTACAGAAGCAAACATGAGTTGAAGCTCTCAGTTCCCACTGGATTACAGGTATTCCTGGAAGGGGCGACTACTCTGAACTTTGTAGTTATCTAGCTTATATTCTTCCTGTAGCTCTGGCTGTTGCCTTCTATCACTAATATTACCAACAATCCTCACACGTGTTCTGCATAAATATTCACAGAAACAAGAAAGGGTAGAAAAATGCTACCTACAGTTATTACAGACACATGTAACAACAACAATATCCAGAAAAGATGGAGAGAATCTCTTGCAGAGGCTAAAATTACAGGGTGGGAACAGTCAAAGTGCTCCTAAAAACTGTGAGAAAGAAGGCAGAATTCAGCACGCAAACAGCTTCATGTAAACCCGCTCAGCAAGCCAGTTTCATCAATACACTAGGAACTCTGCTTTCACATTTACTTGTAAATTTAAGTGTAACCTTGCTTTATATACTGTACCACAGACCAACAGACCAGAACTTTTGTCTCAATTATACATATACTACAGTGCTAACATACTTTATTTTGATAATCCCATTATATTCCATTCCTACACTGCCATGTTCCAACGTGCTGTAGGGTCTTTTTTATTCACTATGGCTATTCATCCTATAAAATTTCTGGTAGGGTAACTAGAGGTTTTGGCAGGTGGTAAAGCTTGGGAGGCAGTTTGGAACTGTATGATAAGTGCATTAGCTGAATGTTTGGGCTAGAGGATCAACAATAAAATCACTGACATTAATAATGGAAATATCATCTTTAAATTTCAGAGCTAAACATCCAAGAGACAAATCGGGCAGTTAAATTCTATGCAAAATTTTCTTTCAGCTCGTGAAAACATAGAGATCACTACATTAGTGATACTCAAGCTAGGCATTCGGGGTTTTTCACAGCAAAACAGAAGGTCAGAAGCATAGTTTTTGTAAGCATTCTAGACCATAATCTGTCCATATATTCCATTACAGCATCATCACAAATTGCTGTGGGCCATGGGTAGTACGAGTTCATCAGGACTACACCTGCCAAGAGGTCTGCATCAGTGATAAATGGATTGGGTCCTCATCAACTGAGCCCTTAACAGCAGACAAACCTGTTTGAATTAAATACCCACTAGGGAATGATAAAGATTTGATTTTATAAGTCTCAGTGATTTTCCTTTGAAAATTTTCACCTCTACTGACTGACTTCTCATAGTCTCAACTATGTCTTTCTGAAGTAGGGGCTTTTCTGCAAGACTGAAGAAAAAATGTAAAGAATGTTCTGGCCCTTTATTACAGGCCAAGCTTAAACAACAGAGCATCTTTGAGCCAAAGCCTAAAGCAAAGCAGAATCATTCTAGCCAAGTTTTTTTTTTTTTTTCCCCAGACACATTTTTAGGGATGTTCCTCTTCCAACTCTGTGAAACTCAGCCTTTGCTTCCTCCTGTTTAGTCGGTTTGATCCCAGGAAGAAAAAAATTCCCTGCACAGCTGAACCCAGACTGTTACCTAGGAATCCCTACCTGTAGGGTAGGCAGCTGTGTTTCTTCTGCCTGCTGAGAAAGTTTTTTCCCTGCCAGTTATTGAGAGAGATGAAAGCATCCAAGCATGCCTACTCCCACTTTCCTGGTCTTCAGCACTGGCACTCACCTGTAGAATTTGTCCCTGGCTCACGGGGTGCAGCACTGTGAAGGCTGCTCTGGAATTCATTCAGTTGCCTTTCAGTGGAGGCCACCCTAATAGGTAAAAGCATCAAATTAGACCAAGGAAGAATAGAAGTCTCAAACACAAAACTTACTATTTTCCTAGGTTACATCATCTTGTACAGCTACAAGGACTGTAGCTATAAAGCTGTGCCTGAACATGGTACAAAAAAAGGCAGTGACAGCAACTGACTCCAAAAAGGCAGAGCAAGACAGATGAACACTCAACCCACCAGCAAGACTCTGATGTGCCTAGAACACTTAATTGTTCTACATGCCTTACAAATGGATTCTGGAGGCTAAGGAGATAGTAAATGGTATTGGACCACCAAAGCACAACTCAACTAGTAATGCTGTGGTCACCTAATTACAGTGATTTTGAAGTAAAATGATTAAGCAACCTTAGAAAAGAAATGCACATACTGTCAAAAAGATACTATATTCAGAAGTCCTTGCATCTTGTCTCAGCAAAGGCAGCTCATTAAAGCAATATTTCTCATTTGTCTTCGAAACCAAGACTGACAGGATGCATTTCATTTCCAGTAGTCTAAAACCAGATACATTATGCAAATACTCCTGCATTTAATCTCAGCATTTGAGTTACAGCAGAAGGATATTCTGTGGAGTACAACTGCCCTTCCTTTAACTGTTACAGAATCACAGAATGTCAGGGGTTGGAAGGGACCTCAGAAGATCATCTAGTTCAACCCCCTTGCCAGAGCAGGATCACCTACAGTAGGTCGCACAGGAATGCGTCCAGGTCGGTTTTGAATGTCTCCAAAGGAGAGTCCACAACCTCCCTGGGCAGCCTGTGCCAGGGCTCTGTCACCCTCACAGTGAGAAATTTTTTCCTAATATTTTTGTGGAACTTCCTATGTTCCAGCTTGTACCCATTGCCCCTTGTCCTGTCATTGGATGTCACTGAAAAGAGCCTGACTCCATCCTCCTGACACTCTCCCTTGACATATTTATAAACATTGATGAGGTCACCCCTCAGCCTCCTCTTCTCCAAGCTAGAGAGACCCAGCTCCTTCAGCCTTTCCTCATAAGGGAGATGTTCCACTCCATCACCTCTGTGGCTCTGCGCTGGACTCTCTCAAGCAGTTCACTATCTCTCTTGAGCTGAGGGGCCCAGAACTGTTAAAAAGATTCATTACCAAACTGAGACTATGCCCTTCCCTCCTATATAAAAACCGGGTCTAGTCACAAGGTGAGGTCAAGCTATACAGCTGCAACGATCTATTCTGTCCTTAAAATCTATACAATTGATCCATCTATTTCTGGTTTGTCCTCTTCTTCCTTATCTCTCCTTGCCTTCCTTCCTGCCTAACTCTCTTCTGATCACTCCAGGCTTCTGTGTGTACACTCCTGTCTCTCTGCCAGAGAGCTCCTTCAATCATTCAGCTCTGCAGTGTCACAGTTATTGTGAGCTCTTCCCCAAGAAGAGCTCCTGTAATCTCCAATCTCCGTGTGATACCCTGGTAACTAATGGGCACACATGTTCATTTTCACACAGAATCACAGAATGTTAGGGGTTGGAAGGGGATTAGATGATCTTTTGTGGTCAACTCCCCTGCCAGAGCAGGATCACCTGGAGTAGGTCATGCAGGAACGTGTCCAGGTGGGTTTTGAATGTCTCCAGAGAAGGAGACTCCACAACCTCCCTGGGCAGCCTGTGCCAGTGCTCTGTCACCCTCACAGTGAAAAAGTTTTTCCCAATGTTTTTTGTGGAACCTCCTATGCTCCAGCTATTTTTTATAGCTTTGCCTGAAACCTTTCGCTTTCTGATTTCAAAGTCAGCAAATTGCCAGCAATCCAGGTGCTCCTGGCAGCTAAAAGTCAAGTGCATACACTTGGGCCTACAGGGTTAGCTCAGTCGGCTGAGCGTGGTGCTGATAACACCAAGGTCACAAGTTCGATCCCCATTCAGTCCCCATATGTTGCCTGATCTAGTTGAGAGGCGTCCCTGCCCATGACAGGGAGGTTGGATTAAATGAGCTCTAAGGTCCCTTCTAGTCTAGGCCATTCTGTGATTCTGTGAAGTGAGGGACCCCTATATTTTATCTGACTTGGATTTTAATGAATTAAATCGAAGTCCATGCAGGAAAGGAGAGGGATATAGATTCGACATCTGCAGAACACACCCCCTTACTTCAGTCAGTCCTAATCTGAAATGCTCCTAATGGCAACCAAGGTGCCTGTTTCTACGTCTTGTCTCTTGGAAAGAATTTTGGATCTGTACTTATGGCTTCTTTTGCTGCTGATACTGCAGTCCTGGGATCTGAGAATCCAGATGGCTCTTTATGGATCTTGCACAGAGATTCCATGCTCATAATTAGCTTGTCCACTTTGTTAAGACAGCAGAATTGACAGCCAAATTCAGCTCAAATTCAGCTTAGGTAGAATGCAAGACTAGCTGAAATTGCCATCAAGAATGCCATCAGGTTCAATAACAACAAAAAAAACTAACAAGGAACAGTCACACTTCTATCTTAAAATATGGTTTAGGTTTTAGAGAATCTCTTTCTACAGACTTGTCTTTCTTTTTAGACTACCTATAGTGTACCTACATTCTTACAGTTTCAGCTGTCACCTCCACGTAGCTCATTCTCAGATTTGCTTCTGGGTCCTTGATCTCCCACCACACTAAGCTCGCCTCTCAAATTCTCTCTGCTGTCATGATGGAAACTCCAGTGCCAGAAGCTCCAGTGCTGAAGACCAGGAAAGTGGGAGTAGGCATGCTTGGATGCTGTCATCTCCCTCATATTTCACTTCTCAAACTGAGTTAATCCCTTTCCACTTTCTTCCTCCTTTGGTTGGCTGAAACCCCACCACCTTTCTCAGTTTCCTGCTTTTACTGTCTGTATTGTTTCTGCTCCTCCTTCTCCATTGCAATCCATTATTAACTTCTCCATTTCTTCATTGTCAGTACTAAAACCAACACTGTCCCCTCCACTTAAATAACTATCATTTCCCTTTTCTCTTTCTTATACAGCCAACCCCTCCTTGAAACTGACACTGACTTCCTTTGTTTAGCCACTAAACCATCCCAAAGCTGCCCAGCATTGGACTGCAAATTTGGAGGATGCTTTTGATCCACAGGTGACAAAATACCTTCTTGACTAAATTTTGAACACCTTTGTTTTAACAACCTATTCCTGGGATACTACAAACCCATCTGAAGAGGACAGCAACAGATGTGAAGAACCCAGAGCCAGGGAAGCTTGTTCCTCTTTGTTGCTCTTGGACAGGGTGTCTCTGTGTGTGGATCCGTATGTATGATCCGAGGCTAGCCAAGGGCTAAGAGCTACAGGCCCTGTGAGCCCAGCTGTGTCAGGGTGTTAAATCAAGGCATGTCTCTCAGATGCACTGCTTTTGCTGCCAAAAATGTCTAAAGGTCAGGCAGCTTGATTAACCCAGATGCTGAGGAGCACAGCAGTAGCAAAAAAAGTGAAAGGGGTTCCAGTAAGTTACACGCTTGCCCTCCTGCTACCTGTCCTCTTATCAGTGGGCACTTGGGTTATATGCATGATGCACCCAGCTCACTAGAGACACTTCATCCATGCAAAAGAATAAGCAGACATGGGCTAGACAGGATACAAAGCAGAGTCAGAGTTTTACAGGGCTCACTCTGGGACCATCTTTCTACTTTTGGCACATTTGCCAGGCTTGGCCAGCCTGTCCTACAACAGCTGGCTACTGCCGTATCTGATTGCAGTCAGGACTCCACCCCACCATGGAATGGATTTCCTGAACCCTGGAGAAATGCATCACCTCTACCCTATTTCTGTTCTAGTTACAATAGAGGAGAACTTTGGCTTTTCTGCTGCTGGCACCGTGCAAAGCAATACATAGAAGAATAAGGTAGAGATATTTTGTGCTGTGGTGTTGGGACTTGAAGACAATATTTGTTTCAAAAGGTTTCCTAAATCAAGTTGTTTGGAATGATGTTTACAGAGAAGTTCAGTACAAGAAATTATGCCATGTTGATCAATATCCCCGATAGTTTGTGATGTTCCAGTCTATTGCTGATAAACTCGGTGATCTTCTTGGGCTCTCTCTCCCTCTCAATAACATCTTGAACTATATGCTCCTTTTTCTCTACATGGCATTTCCTCTCTTCATACACAGTGGTCTAACACTGACAGCTGAATTTTTCTGAGACCTTTTCTTTGACTGATAGTTCTGTTCAAAGGCTATTCAAGGCCTTGCTCTATTTCATGTGGTCATAGTTAGAGAGCAGGTTTCTGAAAAGTTACCATAGAAATGAAAGCAGAGAAATTTACGTTTATTGTGACTTAGTCATTCCTAAACGCAGAAAGGTTTTTTGTCTACCACCCGTACCAGTTCACTATGTGTTCTGTCAGTTAAGGTAATATATTTTTCTACTTCGCATGCTGTCACCTGTAATGTGAGGATTCGATACAAAAAATGCTACTTCCAGGGACATCTGCTTCATTCCATGGCTTACGTATACTGTTTCTGTGGTCTCTATCTCAAAATGATCCTTTTGGCTATCAGCAGGTCTCCTTGTGGTTCCTGTGAAAAGGACCCAGTAGGGCTCTTGGAAAGAAAGAGCTCGTTTTGTTAGCTGTTCAAAAACTATCTTTCTACTTGTGATACGAGCACACTCAATCAAAACTATGGAGCTTCAGGAGACCATTTTAAGGGGCTACATTTCAGTGTAGAGCTGCATATTAAGCCTTTTCTCCCAGTTCGTCTTTTCCACACTCTAATATGGTCCCCATATTCCAACCTGTTTGCTTAAGCAAGGAGTCCACTTTGGATACAATCTATTAAAAAGTCAACCTTTTACAAGTTGAGAGACTGAGAAAACCAGAGAGGCCAGGAACTGAAAAGGGAAGACTGAATTGCCTGGCTGTTCCATTACTTTTTTTTCCTTTATGTTTTAACCAGGGAAGTGTCCAAGTTACTAGATAGCTTTTGAATTAGTCAGTAACGTTCATCTTTAGCATCTCATTCTGTTTGTAGTTGCCTTTTTTGCTTCTTATTCTTTTCTTTCTCTTCTGGAAGCCACGTGTACTGGCTGGGAGAGAATTGATAACGCATGCAAGGAAGAGATAGGTCAAAGAGACATAGTTTGTCTTCACAGTCCAGTCTCTGGAGAAATTCTACAAACAACTTCAAAAAGATTATCTTTATTAAGATGTTAAATAAAAGCCAGGCAATGCAAGAGCAGACAGAAATAAGACCTGGCTTACTGAAATTTAGTTAAATATAATACATGAGAGCTTTAATAACAGAATGGGATTAGTTTTAGTGAGTCCTGTGGAAATAATACATAGCACTGTGATCTTCTTCGAGAAAGAGATCAGGGAAACAGCCAACAAGTCTTAGTGGTGAGAGTGGGTAGCAAATCAAAAATGACCTGACAGATAAACAAAGCAGTCAAAAAGCCATAATTAGATTTAATGTCATGGAGAGGTGTATTTGCCATGTCATAATCTAGTGACATGGTAGTACCACACTGAAAGAGTTCAATTCTGGGTGCCACAACACACGCACTCTGACAAACTGAAGAAAATACAGTAAGTTCAAGACAATTAAGGACTTGGCAGCTGTAAGTACTATCTGAGGTTAACAAAGCCTCAACAAGTCTAAGCAACATTAGGAAACTCCAAGAAGTAGAAGAATATTCAAAAGATGGAAAGTATTTGCAAGGAAAAGTGCTTAGGGTGGTTCAGGAAGGAGGAACAAGGTACAGCAGGATGAAACAAAGGAAAAATTCAGATTGCACACCAGGAGAAACCTTCTGATAATACAGTTGTCTAGATTCTTAAAGTCTTCTATAACACATGATGGGGTTTCTGCCACTGGAGTTTTCTGAAAGCAGACTACACACAGCGTCCGAGAATACTTCGTGCAGAATAAGCAGAGACTGTAAAGAACAGGCTGGAGCATGCAAGACGTTTTTCTTCTCTAATCTATATTCCTTTGACATAGAGGCTTCTCTCCATTCACTCTCCTCTGTCAATGCATCTCTGGTCTTTTACTGATGACAATGAAAGGATTAGATCAGACTAAGACATAGCAGTTCTTAAATGATCAGTTCTCAGTACACTGGAAATATAGCTGGGCACTGCTGTTTTCCATGTAAGTGAAAAAATGTTATTGCAAGATCCCATGAATGGCAAGAATGGGTTTGGAGCCTCATGCTGGAGACTGAAAGGCAACTTGGAAAGTATTTCCGGAGTGGCTCCTTGCAGCCTTCAATACTTGGATTAGTTTTCTGAAATTCTGAAGGAATCTTTTGCTTTTTTTCCCCCTTCTGTGCATTTTTGGTGCTGAACTTTTTCCGGTTTTCCCACACTCCTGCCTGTCACAGAGCAGAAACCACAAAAATGCAGCAAAGTAAAGTCTGTCCAAGGAGCTGCAATTCCATCTCACAAGGATAAACATTTCCTCTGCCAAGAAGTGAGCACAGCACACCGGCATCTTCAAATACACATCCTTGCTGCCCGGCAGAGAAACCCACTGACACAGCCTGTCACCTGTACTAACATGAGCTAAACGCAAGATAAAAGCAATCAGACAGCAAACCCACCAGCATATACCTGCCAGGTCCAATGCTCACAGCCGCATTTGCTGAGTTGACAAAGTCTAGCAACATCTTGTTTTCCTTTTAAATAGTTTTGGGGGATTAATTCGGTGTGCTATCTCTTAAGATAGCAAGAGTAGAGGCAGGAAATACACAAGTCTCACCAAAGCAGTTCTGTTCAAGCTCCTTAATTACACCTTACAGTTCCAGATATGATCCATACACACACTGACAGTACCCTAGCATCTTCATAAGGTGTCTTTCTTCGGTAACCTTTTATTAAATTTTCCCTCCTTAAACAGGAAGGGAACACAGAATCAGGAAACCTCACAGGAACCTGCTCTGAAAGCTTTACAACTCTTCTGGCTGTACAGTGAGTTTAAAAGAGAAAGCTATGAATGTAATTTTTGCCCTTCAATATTCAGGGAGGAAACAAGGCTCAGGATATACGGAAAAATCTGCTGAAGGTTTTAGTCTAAAGTAGTTCTCTCATTTAAGAGGAGATAAACAGAGCTGAGGAAGCTACCAAGAAAAGTAAAGGATAAGAAGGAAACCCAGAAGTCTTGCTTACATTCTCTCATAATACACAAAAGAAAAGACACACTAAGACATGGAAGGAATGGAAAGTTACAATCAGTAAGCAACATTTCATGATGACTTTTTTAAAACGTGCCAAATCTTTCCATCTTAGAATGGCAAGCACTATGTAATTAAAAGCTTAGTGAAAGTTAAAAGAAGGATTTCTACAGATAAAGGAAAGCTATCGTCACGTTAGGGACAATATAGACACTTTAAATGAAAAAACACTTGTGCTTGAAGGCTTGAGTTGTTGTTAAATGTGTTGAATTCACTTGGATCAAGGGCAGATTAACTTGTTAAGGATATTGGTTTGGTGTTTTTCTGACAGCCTCTTCTAACCCACCAGATTCTAGCCCCCATTAAAGATTAAACATGGAGGGAGTGACTCAAGTGCCTAAACAGAGATGTCTAGTACCATACTTGGTACTCTCAAGTTATGTGAGACATCTGAATGTGACTGGCAGATATAACACAAGATCTACAGAAGCCTTGTGCTCATCTGGAGCAGCAGCTGGAGGCCAGGTAGAATAGCCCTGGGCATCTAAAGTGCCACTAGCAGCCTGTATTTAAGTAACTGAATCCCACCCTGGATCAGGTACTTCCCTGATTCAATCTGGCAGTCCCTATGTCCTTATGTTTGTACGATATTAGTCTTACCCACCTTACCACTGTGAAATATGAAACTGCAACATAGTGCACACCTACTTCAGTACACACAGCTCAGATTATTCTGAGATTTATCTTGAATAGCATAGCCAAAAAAGATCTCTCTCAGAATCGCATGCAGACAGGTTCTTATTCAATATGCCTTCAATGTGCCAACTGCTTGTTGTGGATAGGAAGAGATAAAACTTACCTGGAAAACCTCTGGGCTGTGGCTTTTCTGACCGCTGCCTGCCTGTGGTGTGCTGGAGGCTTTGGAACCAGCTGCGAAGTCGCACTCTGGGATGGCATCACTTTGTGCAAACCGGGTGCCTTCTGGATACTAGAAGTGGCACTTGATGCCTTGCGGGCATCAGAGCCAGCTGGCATAGATATATGGTTGGTGCTGGATTGTGAGCAGTTGGCAAAGACAGCCTGGTAGAAAAAGAAAACAAAACAAAAATACCATAGTAATTGGTGATTACCTCTCTGAATATTGCTGAGAGCTGATGGAGGTGGGTGACGTTTTTGTGACGGATAATCCAAGGGCTCCAGGGACAGTCCCACGCAAAAAAAGAAGAGTGACGTAGTCAAGTCAGTGAAGTAGTTTTTAGAACTGAATTTTTATACCCTTGGAAGCTAGAATTAGCTTCTAGGAAGGCAGACAAGTTCATTACTGCCACAGAATGATATTGTTCTGGATTGAAAAACAAGAGGTCCTATTCTCAATCTAATCTTGCATTGGGCTCCCATCCACAAAGAAGTAAAGCTTTTATTGCTTTGACTGACTTTCTGCATTTATCTTGCTAAATTATTCTTTGTGTGTGAGGTGGGATTGAGACATGGTTCTAGGAAAGAAAAAGGTTATGGGGAAGATGTTACAATGCCAGTTCTTTAGTCTAACCCCATAGGTGCTTGGAATAACAAGAAAGATTCTAGGGTACCTTCTCTGAAAAAGGGACTTCAGGTCAGCAGCTGACAAAAGGAAATCCCCAGTAATACCAGGGAAAAGAAAATATTTCTATTCCTATAGCTGGTGGGAGAGCATGTTGGTGATTTGTCACAGGGAACAAAAGAATCTGCATGTTATGAGGCACTGGAGAACTGAGCAGTGACCTGGCAAAGGAAGGAGTGGGGAATGGTTCCCTATGGGGGCTCTGCAAACTGCTCAGCTCCTTTCAGAAAGGAGCAACCTGCTGAGAGTTCTGCCTTGTCTTTCCTCGAAGTCAGTTGGATTCCCAGGGCAAAGAGGCAATACCGTAACGGTGTAGTTTGGCAGCTAGCGGTCAGCGATAGGAGAGGAGGGGAATAGCTGAGCCCTCGCCAGTCACCTCAGCGTGACCCTGGGAGCAGCGCCCTTCGCTGCCTTTGTCCTCAGTTTCTTCTCTGGTGGAAAACACACACAACCACAGCGAGTGGGCTCCAGGCTCCAGAGAAAACCACAGTCTGAGGGCTGGCTGAGTCTCAGCACTCAGACAGGAAAAGCCCCTCTCCCCCGCAATTCTCTGGCAAATGGCAGGGCAGTGATGTGTGGGAAGGCGTTTTTGACAGGCAGAGCTCTAGGGAGAAAAGGAAGTGCAGGAGCCAAAACAGGCCTGTTTCCTAACTAAAGCTCACTGACAAGATGCCCTTGAGCTCCCAATCCTTCTTAACCTCTCCCTTCCCTGAAGCTCTACCTTGATCACAGCTTTCAGATTTTGAATAAGTAGCTGGTACAAGAGCAGAAGTCTGGAAAATAGCAGTCACACACCACCTCCCCCAGCAAAATAAGCTAAAATGCAACTTGGCTTAGTCTCTTGCATCTTAAAGTCTGACACATCACGGGGCTGGGATGGGGACCCTCAAGTCACTGCACCCCCTTCTTATCCAGAGGTGGCATTTCAGTGTGCTCTGTTTGATATTGCGCATACTTCCTGCAAGTTCTTCTTCTTGTTTTTAAAATCACTAAAGTCCACAAAGCACAGTCTTAACCCCTTCCCTGTGTCAACATGCATTGGCGAGGAGCTCCCCAACTCTGAAAAAACAGCAGGTACGGACGCTCTGATAAAGTCTGATCAGAAAAGGCCGGGCTGAGACCTGCCTGAAAAAGGTCATGGACCTTTTTCTTGGGGGTAATGGACTTCCAGAAAGGCCTTTGTCTCCACACTGTGCTGAGATTGTGGCTGCCTTCCAGGCAAGGATGGGGAGACTGGAAGCTGACACGGACCATGGCTTCTGGATTCAGCTACAAAGCATGCTGCCCTGCTGTGAACTCCATGGGGACAGGACAGGAAACCAGGAGAAGCTACTGTGCAAATAAAGAGGGCAGCTGGGGAGAGCAGAGCCTGACCAAACAAAGGAAGGGTTGGGAAGAGATTTCAGTACATCCAAAAAGGAGACAAACCCCATTGCTCAGGCAGTCCCGGAGCAGGCAGCACCCGACAACTATTGCTGCTGCAAGTGAAAAACCTTTGGACCATGCTTCCCAGGCTGGCACACTTAACTTGATATTGAGGAGACATTTGCTTCCCTGACAAGCTCTTAGGGCTACAAATCTGAAAAATACTTAGAACAGAGACTATTTAGCTAAAAATCATGTAAAATATTAGTGAGTTAACTCTGTTGCACAATTCTCTGGGGAGGTAGGACGGCATTAACCCTGCCTTGCACATTCTTCATGTTAGCAGACAGAGAAAGTGATTTTTCCTAAGCCACACACTGAAGCAATATGAAAAGCTGGGCTGAGAGCTCAGAGAAGATCCTGGCTCCCAGTCCCATATTCGCTGCATAGATTGCACCTCCTTGCTTTCACATCTACACACGAACACAATACATAAAGTGCTATCTGTAGAAAAATAGTAGGTTTTAGTTAGAAAATCCCAACATATACAGCTTCTCAGTGAGGACGATGCACATCTAAGAGTGTTATTCAGTAGCAGCTGAGCTCGGGCTGCTCAAGATTAAAAGCAGGGAGGTACTTTGAAGAAAAGCAGATTTATTAATGATCTTCAAAAACAGAAAGAATGTTCCTGGCACTTACCACCTCTCTATCTAACACCCATCCCTAGCAGAGTAACGGAAGAAATGTTGCAAGCAAAAACATGTTCGTTCTGTGATCAGAGGAGGTAATGAAGCTCATTTCCTGTGCATCTGTCTTGGAGCTGAATCTTACAGTATCTAACATAAAGCATGCCCCAAATTATGCCTCCCTTCATGGGTTTGGGGCATTCTTGTGATGATTTTCTGCTAATTAGGAATGGCTTCATGCTGCAGCCTTTGCCGTAATGGGAATAGTAGTTGGATCCCCTTTCCAGATACATAGTTCTATTTTAATGAAATTTATATGAAATGTAGCTTTGAGATTTCTATCCCATAGTCATTCCAGTTTCAGTTGGATCAGCAAGTCTGAAAATGATGAGAAAATCAGCAGTGTATGAGAACTGACAGACAGATGCACACACACATGTATTGCATAAAGATCAGTGCAGCCAGTTCCAGATCGCTAGCACAGGGAATTGAGATGTTTATATGCAATAAACAACTACGAGTATTTATGTTAAAACAAGGGGGGAGGGGGGGAAGAAAACCCAACAGAATAAACCCCACCACTTTTAGAAAAGCAACTGCATTTCAGATGACATTTCAAAAATACAGAGAATTAAAAAGCTTGGAAGACCTTGGGAGACACATAAATTATTTAGCTGAGGTTCTTTTGAACCCATATTAATGCATTCAGTTAAATCAGTTTGGATGCAGCAATCAGCTAAGTTGAAAATTCACCAAGTGGCACTAAAGAACAGGTTCAAAACGCACTATTAACTGCCATAGTGCTAAACTGCAGCAAGAGGAGCATCTTGGGTCATCAAGAAATTTAAAGAGCAACAGAAAATTCATGTTATGCACAAACTGTCCTGAAGCATGTCTTCCTTAGTAAATTCCTCAGAGCGAGACTAAAAATTACTAAAATAAGTCGAGTTGGTTTCACCTCCTCTGTCTTTCTTTTGTACTGGGGGCTCTCTGGGACAAGGATTGGGCCGTATCGTTGCACTGGAAAGATAGGCAATGCATCTGGGCCTTACCGTAATTCTAATAATAGTGACAGGATCAGAACTGTGGGGACAAAATTTCAGCTGGTATAAATCAGCACAGACTACTGCTTTTAGAACAGTTGTTCTGCTTTACTTAGACCAAGACTTTGACTCATCGGTATCACAAGACTCAAATAGGAAAAACAGCGCTTAGCACATTTAGTGGGAAAACAATCTAAGGGAGAAAGCTGCAAAACAAGAATGAACAAGAGACTGAAGGGGAAGAGAGACTACAAATCTGACAGCAGTCCAATATATAATAGTTTAGAAAACAGTTTAATCATGTTTAAGGCTGCATTCAAAGAGGCCCTGTCCTCAGGCAGGAATAATGTAGTTCTAGGAATACTAGGAATATTATTCTGAATACTCAACATTCCCAGCCAGATCTAAATAAACTGTAGGGAATTCAGAAGGGAATCACATTCATTAAAAGAAAAAATAAAATGCTGAACTTCCATAAAGTGACCGATATTTCAGAGAATATAGCATTTTAAATGATTGAGAGGAAAATTATGTCAGATTAACTTGGCCCATTGTTTTACAACATAAAATCTACTTAAACTTCTGATTGAAAATGTAATCATAACTGACCACACAACTCATTAACATGATTTATGTCTTGTTTAGCATAAACTTTTTTGATATAAGCAGAACTGATGGGGATCATTCCAGTATACAACTGCACTTTTCTTGTTTTAATTTAGCTTTTTCCCATGTGAAATGTTTGGCATAAAATTCTAAACCCAGTAGATGCTAGTCTAAGCAGACAGAACATAGCCACACAGAGAAGGAGGAACCTCCCTAACAGCTAATGGCATCCTTCCAGTACAGGAAACAATTAGAGAATAAACCATGATTGTATATTAACTGCCTTGCCAACTGCAGCAGTGATACTAACATCTATGTCATAATATGCCACATGAAGTCTACTTTAAACATTAAAAATACTGTGATAATTCTGTTTTTCTTGTCTTTTAGTCTTGATTTTCTAACTCTTGTTCCCTGATTTTGTTATTATCAGATTTAAGCTTCTTGTCTCCACTTTCAAACTTGGCCCCTTTCTATTTTTATCTCTTTTCTCAGGCTCTGTATTGTCTCTGCTCCTGAGCCCTATCATTGCATCTATTTGTTTGTCAGATTCTCATCCAGTTAGTTTGGTGGTTTTCTCTTTGTCCAGGGAATGAAGTATCTATTGTGACAAAAATCTATTTCCACCATACTACACTTTGTGAACTAACTTCCACATACAATGAATGAAGACTGTTGGTTGTTAGCCCTTTTCCTCCACCTACAAAGTATTTGCTAGGCTGAAAATTGTTAAATGCCTGGAGAAGAAATCATCATTCTTAAGTATCTGGAAAGTGCTCAACCAGGAGCGGGTGCTGCCACGAAGAAGTACCCAACAAGCCTTCATGATAAGATACATCCACTGCAGGGCAGATGGGACCATTCCTATTACACAAATACTGGACTACGAACCTTCGTGCTTTCCAGCACATCCGTCTCATCTCCAACATGTCAAACTGGTTAATACAGAGAGAAGCATTTGCTCATGTTACTAAACATGGTGCTTCTCTTATTTGTTCACATGCTGTCCATACACACGTGACCAGCCCATCTGTCTCACAACAAAGGAAAGGCTGCCATCTAGCCATGGTGTATGGTCGTGCCATACTCAGTGTGCCTTGAGATGCATTAATAAATGCACTTCAGCTGCTGGTAAGTGGCTAGCCCGCCTTCCAACCGTAACAAGAACTTGATAGAATCATAGAATGGCCTAGGTTGGAAGGGGCCTTGGAGATCATCTAATCCAACCTCTCTGCCATGGGCAGGGACGCCTCTCAACTAGACTGGGTTACTCAAGGCCTCGTCCAACTTGGCCTTGCACGCCTCAAGGGAGGGCCATCTTGGAAATATCCTGCATGCATTCCCCAAAGTAGAGAGATCATGACACTCTTCCAAGTGACATACCTTCTGTCTTGGGGGATATATTTCTTCTGCTGGAAAGAGGCTGAAGACCTTGAATGTAGCAGGCAAGACCACAAAGGACGGAGTAAATCTCAGTATGTGTGAAGGAACATAAGGGAAAGAGATGGCAACGGGAGATAAGTGGCTCAGGTGGCACCAACTAGGAAATGTGGTGAAGCCCTGCAGTCTAGGATAAGCTAGAGAGGACAAATGACGGCCAGCAGGAAAACATGGTACAGAAGTTAAAGGAGTGTGAGTGGGAAGGAGACATAGGGGAGGGAGTGCGTAAGCAGCAGAAAAAAAGGCAGTTCTTGGAAAGGCCAGGTCAAGCCTTAGGTCTGAGAAGCTAACTAGCAGAAGGAAGAGGTCAGTGACAGGAAACTACAGAGGGAACAGGTGATAGACAGATGAAGGTGAGGGTGACTGGGAGTGCAGTGACTGGGAGGGGCGTCAAAGGATCAATGCAACTGTGACTGGAAGGGGAGGTCTGGCTGGCTCCATACTATGTCTAGTGAGAGAAGAAGTGTCCAACAAACAATCATTTTATCAAGATGTGGTTTTCACTACAGAGAGTCTGAAAGCCCCCACGTTCAGCAAATACCTTTCCTCATTAATGGCAGCTTCGGAGCAGTCTGAGCCCTGCGGCATGGCAATGGCCTCAATACTGCAACTCCAAACTGCTTGGCTCAAAAGGAGAAGGCAGGGAGAGAAAGGAGGGGGACGTTGTGGGGGTGAGAGGAGGTTTAACAAAGAATCACTTTAACAGAAACTCCTGAGTAATGGCTCTGCCCCAGGCCAAGAATAACATCAGCTCAATGTCAGCAATTAGAAGAGGGCTCAGCCAGGCCCCATGGCCAGCTCCAGCCTCCTCACAGGCACAAGCCAGCTTACACAGCCCTTTCCTGAGCTCATGAGCAGCCACAGCTGCCCACTCAGAGCCCCTTGGACAGAGATGAAAGACCGACCTCCTGCTCAGAGGGGAAGCAAGAAGACTGCAGGTGAGGGAATTTGGGGATGAGGCTAAGTGAGGGCCTTGAAAAAAGAAGTGCAAGGCGCAAAAGCAGAAGAGCCTCTCCTTCAAGATGCTCCCAAAAAAGGATGAGGGCAATTTGCCTAAAACCTACTCTCAAAGATTCTGACTAGTGACTCATCTGCTTCACAGGAGGGAGAGTGGGTGTTCAGATCTCTGCATGTGAGCTCTGCTCATGGCTTTGTTGGAGTCCAGTTCCACCAGAGTGCCCAGCAAATAACTCCTTCCTAATGGAGACCAATCTCTTTTGAGTGTATGTTTGCTCACCCAAAGACTTCGTTCCCTTTAGCAGGGAAGCCTTTTGGACATCACTCAGAGGAAAGCACACGCCTCTCTTTCCATAATAACAAAGAAAGGTAATAAGTACATCAATGAACTCTTTGTAACCTTGGAAGATTCCCCAGGCAGGGCTGAAATGCTGTTCCAGACACAGAGGTCCACCCTTGGCATCTAGGTGTCATTCAGAACATCAATAATATAAACTTTTTTCATATCTCCTCTAGCTCTTGGGCACTTAGCCCATCTTTTCTGCTTGCAGTTGTAACAACGGAGTCACACGTCCGTCAGACAGTTTTGTGCAAAGCAGTGAAAGCAGATCTTAAATGTAGTAATAACAAAAAGTGTAGGAGGCCTGTAGAAAGTTTGCAGGGTTGCAGAGAAAACCTGCATCTGGCATCAGGGTCAGCGGCCATGCTTTCTTCACACTGAAGGCTCTTAAGAAAAAATACATTTCTTCAAAACAACAAAAATTCTCCTAAATAGTTTTGAGTCCCCTTAACTATCACTCTTGTGATAACTGCATTATATGAGAAGACACCTAGGAAGAAGAGAATTCAGTCAAAATAAAGCCTTGACTGGGTCTGTTTGCCACAGAGGACACAGCTGCCAACAAAATTTCAAGCCCCTATGTTTAGAAGCACTGAAGAACAACAGCGACTCAAGCTTGAAGCACTACCCAAGAATTCAAGTCAAAGCAGCAACATGCCATCATTTATGAGATTGAGTGACAAAGAACTGTGGAGACTGTAGACAGTTGTAAGGCTGTCTGAGGCACTACAAGGGAATGAATGCCCAGAGCTGGTGCAGAAAAAGCAAGCAGCAGCATGCCAGTAGCCAAATGGAAGAGGAAGCCAATGGAGTGGCAGAAGCCATTGGAAACGGCAGTATCAAAATGCTATCAAAGTTACTGTAGGTAATGTTAGTTTCATTGCAACCGACTTGAAGAGCTACTTCCTTCACAAAAGCTGTGCGGTATTTACTGGCTCTGGTTTGTTTCTGCATATCTAAGACTTAGTCAGCACCGCTACATCCCAGGCAGGAGTTTTTCTTAGTTACCTGGTGCCGGGCTTGGCTTTGCTCCAATAGCTGTTGTGACTGACGTTTCTGCTGCTGAAGTTGCTGCACAGCAAAATGAAGTGGATAGCTGGGATGTGCCAGCGGACTCCGTGCCACCTTGCTGTGGACACTGTTCTCCATCTCTCCTTCCCAGGCAAAACGTTGATTTTCTGGACCCCTGAGAAAACAAGAGCCATCATGCTTTCACCACTCTGCATATAAGGACTCCTGCTTACAAGGCACTGCTGCTTCCTAAAAATCTCTTTAATATTTAGCCAGTTAAGAATTTGTATCAGTGGCTCCAGCAAGCACAACACCTGCTAGAGGTGCCATGTGCCAACTGCTGTCTTGCTAAAGAGTTTCTTGAATTCCAGGCTGGGACTATATTGCTCGCTCTAACACCATGCTTGAGGAGAAAAAATGAAAAGAGAAGAAAAAATCTAGACTGAAGCATGTCTGTGGCTGATTAGCATCGAAGAGATGCAGAGTTGCAGCAGGAAAAGAGCTAAGGATTGCCATCGCTAATGAGATAATTATTTATTTGATTTGTAGAGATTTTGTTAATACACTAACACAAGACTTACACCAAGCACAGACGTGGTGCAGTGGGAGTGGAATAGAAGACCGACATGCAGCACAAGATCCACAGAGAGGAAAAAGAACTGGTAGAATGAGGTTGGTGCCATGGCACATACTGACTTCACACAGTTACAATTCCAAAGGCCTGAGGGGACTGAAGATAGGTTCATTTCTTTCATCCTCAGAGTAATGTAAGCCTTTCCCAGAGGAGAAGTGTCCTTCTGCAAAGAGGCAGGAACTCTTACAACCCAGGCTCATGCAGCGGGAGATCAGCTGTGGTCTGCAACATGATAGGTACCAACAGGAGCTCGCTGGCTTGCTTTGAAGTTTCTAAGCCTTGGTGAGAAGGCAGCACCAGCTCGCTTCTATACAAGGCCAAGGGGCTTTGCAGAGAGCAGGTGGCAGACTGACAGGACCACAAGCTGTCCTGAAGAGGCTACAACGACCCAGCAACTCCTCACAAGACAAGATGCCATGTGACCCACTGAATCCTGACACTCTGGCTAATAAAACCCTCAAGCCTCAGTGCCTGAGCTTCCCAAGTTTCTGCTGATCTCTGTCATATTTTTTTCCAAATATTTCCTTTGGATAGCCAGGGCAGGCTTCCCTTGTACTTCCTATACATAAGTAACTGAGATGTAAAAGATACTTGATGTCTTCTACATTTCATGCCACGATTCAGAGTGCAGGTCATGGTTTTGGCAAGGGAGTTAACTGCAATCTCCTTGCTTTGGAATCCTATCAAAGCTCAAAACCTAGTTTCTTTGAACATGTCACAGCTTCCCTTAAATGTGTGGCACCTTCCCTTCCTCTACAAGCTTCATCATCACAGCAAACCCTTAAAATATTCAGAAGGATGTTTCAAACAAGATCAGAAGCAACTGCTAGCCCTCTGTACTCTTCCTCAAAAATAACCTAATGCATCCCTTCAAAGCAAATTGAGGGCAAGAACTCTAAAGGGTCACTCTCCATACTCAGCTCCTCAGCAAAACAGTAAGATAACGCAATCGAAAAGGAGTTTAGCTGCCAGCATCTCCACCCTGCATCCTCTAGGCATCCTCCTGCTTGGAGCACCACACTACCACTTTTGCTCTTATGGGCTACTGATAGGTAGCCTTCCCGAGGCTTCTCTGTTCAAGGGATCCCACCTGTGCTTCCTCAATCCTTTGCTTCCATTTTTCCACACCGGATAAATAACTCTCACTCCCTGCTCCCTTTTGCTACAAGATTCTCAGTCTTCCAGTTCTTTTCCTTACACCAGTCCTTGGTCCTTTCACCAGTCCTTGTTGCTGACGGCACTCACACCTTGAAACCCAAGTTGCACAGGGTCAAACGTGGCTTTGTGGTTAACCTTGGGAGAGCTGCTTCCCTCTCCTGAACCTGCCTTCCCCTTCAGCCCCAGTAATGAGGCCATGAACCTCTATGACTGTGGTTTTACCTGCAGTTGCTCAGACCTGGATCCATGGACCCATGTATGCTGCTGGCCTCCCAGCACTGTCCCCTGCTGAGCAGGGGATGCCACAAAAAGCATATCTCACAAGGAGGACATGACAAGGCACAAGGAGTCTTTGAAACAAGCCCCAGCTCTCTCCTCTCCAGTTCCACCAGTTCACCGCATGGGTCATCAGCAGGTCACTGTGACCTGGACTCAACTCCCATCTTTCCCTCGCACAGATACAGACTCCCTCATCCATTCTGATGTTTCTGAACATCTGATGGGTCCTGAAGCAATGATGCTCATTGGACTTTTCCCTTGAGTGAAGCAGCTGGAGTCTCCGTTACCCCCTCAGTAAAGTCTGTTGTGCTGACAGCTGAAAAGCACAAAGGACTGTGCTGGGACTGGGATGTACCCTTTGGGAGATAGCTGGGGGTTACTGCAGACCAGCCCTTGAAACAAACAACTGCACCAGATACAAAAGCTGAAGAACATTCAGGAGCTCCATCCAAGTCATCCTAATGCTCAGTAAGCAGCCTGATTAATTCCTTATCAGTACTATTGAAAGATTACGATCTTCAATACCTCTGTTTTAAATTGAACAACAACTGTATTCGGCCATTCGCTTGGAGCAACTTTTTTGCACTAGCAATTACTCAGCTGAGAAAATTTGTAAGTTCATTCGAAATGCTCTTAAAATAAGCCAATGTAGGATAAAGAAGTCACTTCTCATGGATTTTACAAAACACATGAAACCAGAGCTAGAATAAATGGACAGTTTCCACAATAGCAGGAGATTACCACTAGCATCCCACAAGAACCTCTGCTACAGTCTCTGCTGTTCACAACATTTATAAGTGATCTGAGAAAAAAAGAGAGTGAAATAAGAAGTCTGTTGCTGAAAAACTGAAAGTCACTGAGAAGAATGAAAAAAAACCCACATCACATTACTGAACGATCAGACGTTAAATTGGTAGATCGCATTCAGTTTAATAACTATGAAGTCATGTACCCAGAGAAACACAACTTCAGTTTTACACAGTGATGGACTTAAAACTAGTTATTTCTACTCATATAATAGCTATAGCTGTAATAGATTTTTCTATGAAAACATCACTAAAATACTCTCAAAACGCAAACTCAGTGTTAGGAATTATTAGGAAAGGTATAGGGAACAAAACTAAGAACACTGCTATGCTACCATATGAACAAAAAAGGCATCCATCTCTTGCAGACTGAGAGTAGTTCTAATCTCTGTCTCTCCTCCCTTCTCAAAAAGCACACAGTAAAACTGGAAAAAGCACAAAGAAATGCTGTAGAGATGATCAAAGGTATGGAACAGCTTATATACTGAGGAATGACTACATAAATAAGGACTCTTCAGCTTGGAAAAAGACAACGGAAAGGAAATACGAAAAATATCTATAAAATCATGAGCTTCAGGGAGAAGAAGAATAGGGAACAATTATTCACCTCTCATGATATAAGATGTAGGAAATACCATATGAAGTCATCAGGTGGGCAGGTTAAAACAAACAAAAGGAGGTAGTTTTTCTCATAACGCATAATTAAACTATGGATGCCTTCTTACTACAGGAAGCTAAGGAAGCCAAAAACTTGCAGGGGTTCAAAAATTATTAGACAAACTCACAGAAGCAAGAGCCACTACCACGACTTACATACAAAGATATCATCTCCTAGCCAGAAAATCCCTGATTACTTACTGAGTCCCAGAGAGTACTGAGGAAGCATCACCATCCCATAACATCATCTAATGCTCTTCCCACAGAATCTTCCATGTTCTTCCCGCAGAATCTTCCACGGGCTACTATCTGAGCAGGACATTAAACCAGATAGCCTATCTGGTCTGTGAAAATGCAATTGGTATTGTTAATGCACCTGGGATCTGAAACTAAACCTGTCTCAGGTCTCAGAAGTTAAAGACTGCTTGACTGAATTCTCTAAGGTACTCATTCACTCAAGTTACACAATGAATTCTCAAAACGTACGTCTGTTCCAACTTCTCTCAATATCTACCTGCAGCTTAGAACCTGCAATGCATAGAATTTATCCTTTGATCCAAAAGAATGCTTGGGAAACTGAAGATTGAGTGATTTGTTCTAAAACATAGAAGTCAAGATGAAATGCAGGAGATAAAACTGATGTAAGGGAAAACTCCACTGAAGCTGGAGCTGCTGATAGCCAAACTGGCTTCGTGCCACAGAGCTGATGTAGAGTGACTGCAGTCCATAGCACTGCGAGGGCCACTAACTGAATGGCAAAACTTCAGTGCAATTTCCTTGACCTTCATTTCTTTTGTTTTGAGATATCTGGCAAAGGATTAACTACCACGGAAATACAAATACTGAAGACCGATAGTCCTGTTTTCAATAACGCATGGGGATTGCTACCTCACTCCAACCTCGGTCCACTTCAATGGACTCTCAAATGCTTTCATTTCATTTCCAGTCTGCTTTAATCCACTTTTTCTGCTTTAACCAACAGATTTTCTACAGTCCTAAAATAAATTCTTTAGGATAGAATATTGCCCAGTTAAGCTTGGTTTAAACTACCCAGGGAAACACTGCTGAAACCATGTTACTAAATCTTTATGAACAAGTAAATTTAAAAGAAAACAAACAAAAACCAAGCACAAAAAATTCACAAAATCTTTGGCTAACATTTTCTTGCAGCATAGACAGTCTTGTACCCAACTCCTTGCAGTTCCAAGTCCTTCTCTCCACACGATGCAGCACAACATTACTTATTTTTTTCTAAATAGTGTATTGAAAATACTGTTGCTTGCCTGAGTAGGTGTACTCTCATGGCCCACATTATCCTTCTGGACTGAATATGCTTCTGTTAATTTCCACAGGTTTTGATTTTTTATAGATGCAAATCAATATAAATTCATTATACAAAACTTCAACCTTTTATAATACAAGCATTAAATATTTGACGAGAGAAAGTCTAGATATTTGCAAGTCTTAGGATCACTCTGATAGAGAGATGTTTTATCTGCCATTTGGGAAGTCCCCATACGACACGTTAGCAAGTTGCTGATACTACATCTAAGGCAAAGCTTGCCCCAGTACAGGAGAACTGGGCTTAGCATCTGACATGCAATACGCTGCTGCCACAGACATGCTCCAGCTCTCAGTCTATTTGCCATGCTCTCAGGAACGCATCATGGTGCAGCTCCTGTTCTCAGTCTCTGCTCGTCAGATGATGTATCAAAGCATGACAGCACTTTTGCACCCCTTCCAGAGTTTGCTCTTCTGCTTCAGGAATTCTACAACAGGCTCAGCACAGTAATGAAGGCTGGAAAAAAAGCTACAGGGGACCTCACACCTTAGCAGATACTACAAAGTTCACATGGCAGAGAGACTACATAAATACCCCAAATTGAAGGAAAAAAGCTTTTTCACAACTCGCACTGCTTTAGGCAAAGCCAAAAATAACCAGAAAAAATGCCCACACCCCCAGTGGAAATGAAGATTGCAGTCAGTACGCACAGACCTGCTTGTTTTCAGTTCAGGATTAAACACTGATTTGCTCACGCGTACAGACGACAGATACAGGCATAGTTGCACACACACACAAATGGGAAATAGAAATTCCTGCCTGTGCCACCAGAAGAGATTGGGTTTCTTTCTGTCAGCCAGGCTGGTTGTGAGCAATCTTCTCACAGCTTGCTCAGGATTATTTATGAGTTGCTTACTTTAGAGACCTGGCCAGGATTCAGGCCTTCACTTTGTACAGGAAATCTCAGCCTTGGCATTATGGCCCATCCTTTGTAAGCAAGATTCTGCCCTTCCAGAAGCTCTTAGGGCTACTCAGTAGTTTTGGCAAGAAACCCACTGTGTTCTTTTCTTTCAACTGTAGTTTTCATAAAACTTGGGCCAGAATTCCCTCTTCACTGACAGCATAAGACCTTTCCACTGCACCTTTCTGCATCACTAAGAGATATAGGTTTGCTTCTAGAGACCAATTTCAAAAGATCTCCATGCTACTATGATTGCAACCCAGACTTAAAGTGCTAGAACAGCATACACTCATCTCCAGGTTTTCTGGTTCCAAATTCCCCCGCTGGTCTAGTTCTCTTTCCCAATTCATTAGCTCTTTTCTGATGCAAGCAACCCTTATGCAATCAGCTACCTACACCTGTACTAAGAACTAATGCTAGTGTGCTAAAATACCAAATAGGTACAAAATACTAATACATCTGTTCGCTGATTACAGAAAACAAAGTCTCAATGACATCTAGCCTCGATTGAGAAGGAATGTGGTTATCAGCTCTTACAAGAGCTTCTGCTCCCACTTCAGATTTGAAAGGAATACCAAGGACTGAAGCTGTAGACAAGACCAGACCACAGAACATCCAGCTTGGTGTCATCTGCAAACTTACTAAGGGTAGACTCAATCCCCTCCTCCAGGTCATCAATAAAGATATTGAATAGGACTGGGCCCAGTACTGATCCCTGGGGGACACCACTGGTCATCAAATGCCAGCTGGATGCAGCAGCATTCACCACCACTCTCTGGGCCCGGTCATCCAACTGGTTTTTTACTCAGGAAAGCGCACATCCATCCAAGGAGGTACTTTTGAAACATTTGAAAAGTGCCTATATCACACTGAAAGGCAATGCAACCTATGCTCAGTTTACTTGTGAAAATGAAGCTTCAGCAATCTTGAAGAGTGTTCCTCTATGTTTAACCATGTCTACTTTGTGAGAACTGACAGGATCACAGCAGGAATCAGGACAGCTGGAGGTATAGCAAACCAAGAGAATTATCCTCCTTCTAAATGAGGAAACAAGCTGACAATGGAAGTATTTTGCATCCTTTCCTGTAAAAGCTGGAGCTAAGGATGAACAAGGGCCGCTGCTGACAATAAGGGAACCCAGTGCATTTTCACATCAGTGCTCCTACTTTATCACGTAAGGCAAGACAGTCTTGGTAGCAGTTTCCTTCCCACAGGACATTCAGGTCCAGGAAGCTTTCAGTATAAAGCCTTGGAGGGCATCAGCTGATAGAAAGTAGCTGGCATAGTAACTAATGAGCATGGCAGCTCCCAGCATCCTGCTGACTTATGTTCAGGCACTCATGAAAACACAGAACATTTTCTTTGGCACACTACGTGTTTCTTCCATCCCTAACAATAGGCCCTAGATTGAGGCTGGCTATGGAGCAATGATAAACATAGTGGGACAAAGCCCAGGACGCTGGGGGCCTGGCTGGGATGCAGGACTGTCGGGCCTCTCACGGTGCCACTTGCCTCCAGGCCTTTCTTTGTCTTTTCTCCCGCTTTCCCTCCACTCAGCCTCAAAAGCAATAAATTAAAAATTGAAAAACAGAGCAACAAGTCTTTGAGAATGGTTTGCTCCTGGCCTCTGCTGTTATCAGGAGCGTCTACGCAAGAGTGACTTTGGTCCAGTTTAGGGAGGAAGTCTCTGCATTTTAGAATGGTCAGTAGCTCTGACTGCTGCCCTGCAGTAGCTATGTTACAAAGGTAAAGAAAGGTAGCTTTCCAAAAAACAAGAGGTGAACAAAGCATTATTAATATTCCTATAAGAGCTCTGCCTGGGACTCTGGAGATCTTCGGAGGCACCGGGAGCTACCCAGAACTCACCACGGTGCAGGTACCTGAAGACAGGCAAGGGGCAGGAAGCATCTGGCCTCTATAAAACAGGATGCCTTCACCTGGCCTGCAATCTGCTTTTCAGATCTGCAAGAGAAGTCAAGGAAAAGCTTTTAAAGTTAATGAGCAGCCTGTGAAGGCTGCATCGGCACAATAAATGTGTGGAACTACGTTTTGGGTTCAAATCCAGTTCAAAGCGACAAATAAAATCTCTAGCAGTGAAGGTGCTGCAGAGATGTAGAAGAGTTTCTGTCCCAGGCCATCCATCAAACTTTCCTTTCTTATCAATGAGGCACAGATGCAGGCATCTTCTAATAGTTTCAGCCTTAGTTCTTCAGCTCCCCACTTTCCTGGCAGCTAAAGCTACTTTTACCTACCTAAGAGGCTCTCTCTTTGTGCCATGAGACAACAGAAGATACGCAAGGTGCACATGAAAAGCCTTGGAACTGAGTTGGTTTAGCCAAAGAATACGAGAAGTTCTGTAGATTTAACTACAGTTTCCAGATCCATTCACAGGTTAACTGTAATAGCTACCAGAGGCACAATTTGAGCATCTCAGGACATTTTAATATGCATAATTACTAGCAAATGTCAGGAGTCCCCCTCTGCTAGTCTCACAATTCCCCCTTTCAACTGAGAGTTGATGTTGTTACAAGAATTTTATTCAAAAGTAAAGATGTGAGCAAAAGCATCCAACTCATCTTCTTGTGAGATTAGCATATGTTTCAGTGGCTGGAGAAGTCCGTGTGTCGCACTCTCAGCTACACAACTCCACAGGCAGGTACACATTCAGTGTCAAGAATTTTTCACGAGATTCCCAATTAAACCAGCATTTTCTCTGTTTTATTGCATGATCCTTCAGGTCTAAACTTTCAGCTACTAGAGTTACAATTCCTTCGAGCTTAGCCAGCCTGGGCGCACTTAACCCTCTTCATCTTTTTGCTCCACTTCATCCCTTCTGGCCTTTGATTACATACTGCTTTTTTTCCTGAACTTCTTCCACTTTATCGGTATTTGGAGCTACGCAAGTGCTCAAAATTGAGCACGTTATTCCAGATGTGCAGACACAACACCAACACAGGGGAAAGCCCACTGCTTTATAATACATAAACTACAGGAGGAAGAAAGGTTCATGGGCTCTCTAGCTTCTGAAAATTACTCCTGCTATTTCCTTGACATTGAGAAACCCAGGTCTTGGAGAAAAAAAAAAAAAAATCTTCTAAGAAAGGCAACACAGCTCTTTCTACTGCATATCAGGAATTAAGTGCATTTTAGGTCCTGGGTCTCCATATAAAGGCAAGGTCATGAGCACAGCAGGTTAGAAATGAGGTGCATCAAAAGAGTCTTGTGACAACCAAGCAGGGAAAGGGCTGGGTGAGATTACAGAGCACTGGAAAACCTCTGCCTGCCTGATCTACCTCAACTGTTCCCAGATTTAGCTGGCATTATCAACTTCTTACCTTCAGGAACAGTAAACTTGCTAGTCTTAGTAAATGAAATTAAATATTTAGCCTTCAGTGGAGCCAATTTTTGCTGAGCCCCTAGTAACATCCTCAGCTCCATGTCAGTTACAAAATTCTGTCAGTCTCTGATCTGGGGAACACTTGCCAGTTAAACACAACTGTATTTTTTTTTCCTTGTCTTCACACATGGCAGCTTGGAAATTCACCACAAGAAAAGCTAAATCAAGAAGAAAACTAACACCCAGCTGGCTGCAAAGTTCAATGCCTTCATCCTATTGTGGCTCATCAGGTCACTGGAGAAGCAATGCAGGCAACCAAGCATATCTCCTCCATGTGATCTCGATTAACAAAATCACACAGCCTTTCTACCCTCGACTAGCACAAACATAGGGGTGAGCTTTACTGAGCAGAAGGTGGTTCTGGCTTCACGTTTCCTGCACATACTTCCACACCTGCACACACAGTCAGAGCCTGCAAAAATATTTTAACAGCAAGACACACATACAATCAGACTACCAAAGAAAATTGGTAGCATTTTGCTCTCATAAGCAAGACTTTGAGAAGATCATCTGCTTAAATCTGACATGCAATTGCCTGAACTGTATTTTGGGGTGCGTGTGTCCCTCCAATTTTAAACTATGTCTCAATTAATGAAGTTCAGACAGAGCAAATGGACCCTGAGTCATGTTACCTCACTGTACTGTCTAGCTCCACTTTAAGTTATTTCGACTTAGACAACCTGTTAAGTGCCAACTTAAATTCGATCACCTGGCAGAGTTTCTAGGGTGAATGTACACACTCCACAGAATTCAAAGTACCCGAAACTTAGGTGCAATACTTCACTGCTTACAGAAATGGGAGAAGTATTCCTCAATGCAGACGTTCCACTGTAAAATCCTATCATGGATCAAATGGATCAACATAAAACATGACTTGGACTGACATTCTTCTACTTTTCCCCTATCAATGCAGGCAAGTCTATTGAAAACCAAACTGAAAAAGACTGATGGGCTCTATTTATCCCTAGCTATATATTCTATATATTTTTTCAGTGCGTTATCCAAGCAGAATTTGCTTTTTACGGGTGGACAGCAGCAGTAGCACATGAGGATGAAAACACCAAATGGGCACCGCTATCTGTCTAGAACATCTTTATGACTGGGTCTGTAATTAAAATCACTAATCCCTCCCGAAAACTCATATTCTCTACCTCTCTCCAGAAAGGTAAGGGTTAAGTCAGGACCAGTAAGTTAGCCCCACACCCTGTAATGCCTCCTTTGAAAAGCCGATTACAAAGTTTACAGGGAAACAGTGAGAGTGCAGCTGCTCTCCCAGTCAACATTTGGTTTCTATTACAGTGAAAAAATCTCCCCCTCCCCCTTTTCTTTTTTCTTCCCCCTCTTTTTATATTAAAAGTCCATCAAACACATTTTTTCTCCTTAATATTTTCCATTAAGTTTCCTCCTGCGTAGACTTTCCCAGAGTGCGGTGCTCTTTGCTACATGTGCTCAACCAGCAGCTGCAAGATCCCAATGAAAAAGAGAATGGGGAATAAAGAAAGTGGCTCAGGCCCCTTGTTCAAGTCTCAAGAGACAATAAAAAGCTACAGTTGGGCTAAACTGGTGAAATCTAGAGCACTTGAGAAGAATAAACAAACAAACAAAAACCAGACTGTTGAGTTTTGTAGAGTTAGGATTCATGGGATGGGAGAAGAGTACTCAAAGAACTCAGCCCCTGCCCAGCGACAAATGCCCCCGACACCAGCAGCTTCCCAAAAGACAGCACGGGATGGAGCTACACTACAGGGCCTTAAGGGTTCCTCCAGGGTTCTGCTGCCCACGTCTCACACCACTTGCACCCAAATGACGTTTTTAGTTACGCTGTATGACCACAGAGTGGAGATGTCATATGCTTCTAACTTTGGGTGCTTTGTTGTCTAAACATTGAGTACACAAAGAAACCTCTAACAAAAATGACAAGCCTCTAGATTCCACAAAACTTGCACTGAAGTTCGTGAAAACAATCAGCTTTGCTTGACATCCAGTACGCCTATTATCTTGTTATGCAGCAGATGAAGACCCTCTGATCTGTGTTTCTTAGAGAAAACTTGATAAATTTGACCATTTAGATGGTCTGTCTCTGAGGACAAAGCATGCTGAAGTGTACAGTTCCCTGACATCAGGCCTATAAATTTCAAGGCCAAGAATTAAAGCCAGGTAACAGAACCTCACAAAAGCAGCAACAATTTACATTTATAATCTATATACCTAAACTTATAGCCAGCATCTGTTCTGCACTTCCAGAGCAAAGATGTAAAAATTCACCTACTCAGAGACTGTGAAAGTGTCACCTGAAAGCCAGCTGGGCCACAGTCATATTAAGAGAAATGCTTCAGGCAAAAGAGGGCGAGTAGCACCATGGCACGAGCAAGATGCATCTGCTGCCACAACTAAAGCTGTGTAGTATCTAGCTGCTGAAATACAGTAAAACAAGAAAAAAAACCCCACAAAACAAAAACCAAAGGTCACTTCTCCAGGTTTTTGCTGTGGGGCTTTATGCTTGTGGTTTACAATCTCTTGGTTCTGGACAATTCCATAAGCATCGATACAAGGGCAGAGTAAAGGTCCTCAGGAGACCTGCCTTAACTTAAATTTATCAATCTAGCTTCAATGTAACAAAGATAAAGGAGTTTCCCAATAAAAAGACAACAGACTTATACAGTCACCTAAGCCCAATGGCACTTACATGTTGGCCAAAGAGGCATCTCTAGCAGTCTTATCCTCCCCATGTTACAAGACTTAATTCTTTATGCAGTTTCTGCTCTCCCTGTAGCTCAAGCAAGTTTAGATAAGGTGATACGGTAGGACAATAAATAGACTGGATTTGAGAATGATCTCCCACCTGTTAAACAGAACATTTTTCCTCCTCTTTTGCAGTTCTCTAATGTTGGAATTAAGGAAGAAAACGTTTTACCTCCACCTCCTGTACAAAGATTGACTCACTTGCTGTGGTGCTCTGAACATTTAACAATGGATTAGAGAAAGAATAAGAAGAGGAGACTGTGTCTGTGTCAGCACACACTTTCTACAGCCTATAACAAAGTGATTACATAAAATATAATTGAGGGGCGGTGGTAGAACATGCTCAGATCGACAAAAGAGAATACTAGCATGAGTTATTACCTATTCCAGAAGCTGACCCAGTAACTGTATATGCTCTGCAGATGACACCATCCTACCACACACGTTGCAGGGGGAAAAAAAAGCTACTGATGTGGAGACCACAGGTATATGCTACACACAAACCACGATATATAGACTTTTAGCCATCCTAAGACATACTGACACTGAAAGAATCCCAGGGTTGTGGTGCTATCTGTTTTATGAGTAGCTTTTCTGGAATCCACGCAAGCCTCATGATGGCCACACAACACTGTAGGTGTCCGGTAAAACCTAAGTGCTGTTTTTCCCTTGCTGCACTGCTCACCCAACTTCCTCAGAGGTAATGGAAGACACTTTCTGAAGTGTTTATTTCAACCAAGGCAGCACAAACTCCTAGCAATGCTCTTCTCAAGTTAAAACTGACAGAAGTTTTCCAGATCTGTAGTGTTCCTTCTAAGAGTCCTCCAGAGACACTCTGCTTGCAGAAAACTAATTTTCAGAAATGAATTCCACCTTAAAAATCCACAAGGTATTTTTCAAACAAATTTGCTCTATTTTGCTGATAGTTAAAATGTAGTCTAGCAAATAACTTCAGAAGAGAATGGTAGGCTCAATTTTTAATTACATGTTATGAATTTTTAATACAGAAAGAAGAAATATTTTAGAAAAATCTACAGCCAGCACTGGGAGAAAAAAAAAAAAAAAAAAAAGAGTGCACCTCTTTCCCAAGAAAAGAGTGGAAAGACTTTTATTTTTATAAAGCCTCACCTGGAAAAGAAAGCTCTTCAAGTACTGCAGAGCAAGAATCTCCCCATTTTTTGGCACTTTGTACTGCACAGATTAATACCACAGAAGTAGGTTGCCTTGCCAGAAAAGACTATTCTAGTTTACGACGATTTTGGCCTCCTTGTAGGTCTTTCGTTTTAAGCGATACAGAATATAGTCCCCATTCCATTTCTAACGTTGTTCCATAAATTTCCACCTCCTACTAGGATCTATCTACCTCTCTGCCTGACAGCAGAGCTCAGCCTGCGGCATTTTCTGTAACCCAATGTTTCAACAAGAAAAATCACAGAGGAGTTCACATTATCATAAAGTAGTTCCATACTCAGTGGAATGAGTTATAGCATCTTGTTTCTGGCAGAGGAGAGTTAAGTAAAGGGGCAACTCCCAGCTAACTGCCTCCAGCAGATACAGCAGCAACTGGTGTCTGTTCCTGCTTTAGCAGAGGCTTCATATGAAGCCTTGGTTTAGCCACCCCAATTCTCTGTTTCTCTCTTTCCTCACTGGAAAGATGATCTGGTCCCTCTATCTCAGCAAGGAGTTCTGGGTAGCCATAGATGTAAATCTCTGCCCATTTTACATGACCATTACAGAATTAAAGATTAAAATGACTATGATTACTTTGGGGGGTGGGGGGGACATAAAGCAGAAGAGAGGTAAGGAAGCAATTGAAAGGCCTACCCAAAATTACTCATTAGGGAATTAGAAATGCAAAGAAAACCAAAGATGGAATAAATTTATTACTCTAATAGCTCCAAGTGCAAGATCCTTCACTGACATGTGGCACAAGGCACTATAACTCACAGGGTAAAACACAATAAAGTAAAACTACTGCCAACGCTCACACTCTTGGTTAAATTATTTTTCTTTTATTTCCCTCTCTCCACCCTGGCACTGTAAAGAACACAAGGCATGAAGGCTGGGGGCAGAAGTGCTGCACAGGGCTGAGGCAGCATACCTGGCAGCTGCTAAAACAGAACTTCAAAGTCTCAGCTCCCTTTGAAAACCCATCAGGCAAGAACCACTCATCCTTTTCAGCTTCTTTAGGAGCTGGTACACTTAACCACTTCAGCGTGTTTGGCAGTTCTACAGCCACTTCCAAAACAGGTGGCAAAGGAGAAAATTGTGGGAGAGCCCCAAATCACTCAGTTGTCTCCCTCTTTCCCCAGCAGGCAGCAATCCATGTGCTGACCCAGCAGGTCAGCTGACAGACCATAATTAAGCACAGACAACAGGCAACTTGCAATTACACCTCTGAAAAAGGCCTCACTAAATGGGGTCAACACTACCTGTATCTCCAGGAAGCTGATAAATCTGATGACAGACCATTAGAGGAAGATGACTAAAAGGATGTTTGTATAATTATATTGCATAGTACAAAAAGTGCTGGCACACCGTAAAAAGGCAATTCCCAAACTTGTCTAGGATTTGTTGAAAGATCCCTCTCTGTCAGACCCTGTCTGCAAAAGATGCTCAAGTTGCACAAAACTTACTTGGATGACCTAGAGCTTGAAGTCTTTTACGTGAAATGTCTGCTTCTGCCTACAACTGTAGGCTAGGAGGTAAAAGACTGTAAGCTCTGGTTTTAATTGCAGCACACAGAAAAAGTTTTTAGACTTGAACAGGCACCCATATCTCTGATGTTTCCTCCTCCAGTGTGGGCAGAAGAGTCTCCGATGCAATTGTGCCAGCTCTGCCGGTCATCCCAACTGCATACTACATCCATGTTTTCCCCTCAGGGTTTGAGAGGCATAGAAATCTAGGTATGATTCTGTCTTCCTGAGGATGCAACTTTGCTCGATTCCCTAATGAGTAATTTTGGGTAGGCCTTTCAATTGCTACGTCTTCTGGACTGTATATGGGCATTGAATACTTCTAATGACTCTGGAAAACAAAAGCCAAGAGCAGGTATCTTCAGAGGAAGTGCAATAGCTTTCACAGGAATTTGTGGTTAAAAGATGAAGAAAAGTTATGCAACCCTATATTCCAGTCCAACCCAAACCCTTTTTCTAGAGCCAAAATCGAATTGTTTCCTACAGCGTACAGAGAAAATTGTATAATTAGCCAGAAGCTCCCAGACTCAGGAACACAGATGGGAACCATGGAATCACTACCTCAGGAATTTCACCAAGCGATTGCATGCAATGCTAGGCATGAGCACATCAAAGATGTAGCTGCAGATGCTAAACCCTTATAAGGACAGACTAAAATATCCCAGTCACTCAGTGAAATTATGTCCTTTCAAGAGTCTCCTCCTAACACAGATAAGGCACATCAAGAGAGGACAATAACAATAGCATCCAGTCTCTGATCAAGAAATCTCCATTATAAGCCACTTCTTCATGCCTTTTGTGACGTTTCAGCAAATGTTCTAGAGCAGCCTTTCCTCACAAAAGTCACAACTGGTACATTTTAGAGAAAATGAGCCTGTATTAAAGACAAATATAAGTCCAAATAGGGCTTCCAGGTGGCTTAAGCTGAACACAGTAACATTTGCAAAGAGTTTAGCTTTCATGTGTGCTGTGTTTATGGCTCTACAGAGACTAGCAGGAGTATAAGTAAGGAAGCACTTGCATAGAAGTAAATAACTGACATCAGAGAAAAACCCTGGAAATAAATGATAGAAGTAGTTGTTACCTAGTTTTGCTACCTAACAATACACACCATAAACACCAGAGTGAGATTTTGACCAACAAGATGCAAACAACCACGCATTCTACAGCAACAAGCAGAACAATTCACAACCTATGAAGTTGCATGATATCAGGAATTTAAATAATTTCAGAGCGAGACATGCAAACAACTAAATATCCAGCACCACAGTTCTCTTTCCTTTAACAGAAATGCTCCTCAGCAACACCGGCCTAATGTCTACACTCACACATCCAGGTTCTGCAATGCTTTATAAGTCATAATTTGTCAACCAAGTATTTATTCTGCTTAGAAAATATCACTAAACCATTGCACTGCATGTCCTTGTGCCTCAAAGCCACCTAGAAGTCCATGCATAACTTGTGTTCTCTTTACACACACACTAAAGGCTACTTTCAAATTTAAATCACTGAGGTTAGCATCATCAGCTTTTTTTGGCACTTCAGAAACAAATGACAATATGAATCTCACCTTCAAAAAAACCAAAATGGGTTCTGCAAACAATGTCCAGAATAGAAGGACAAAATTTTTAAATTACTAAAAAAGTACTGGATCCAAGTTTCTTGAAATATACCAGAATAATCCAATTGCCAAAACCAGGCTTAAAAAAATATTTTACCAGTACCTGTTATTTTACTTAATAAATAATTTAAAAATGTATTATACGCATATATTTATATAAAAATATTTGTGAACTTTAATATGTAACAGAGAAAGTTATTTTTCCTGTGGATTTTTAATGAAATTAATTCCACCTTAAAACAGAGCTCCTTCTTGTGGGTTTTCAGATTTGAAGAAAGACTAGCAAGTTCTCAATATTCAAAACCAAATGCTATGAAAGGCAGCTGTTCCAAAAATCTTAATAGACAGTCTTTGTTGGAAATGTTCATAATGGGTAAGTTCTCGACTCTCTTAATTTTATTTTCTCTTCAGTAAGGAATTTTTAAAGCAGAAGGCTAGAGGGATTGCTGTCAAGTAGGAACCAAAAATCTTGAAGAATATTCTAGAGATATTATACAGAACTCTTTCTAATTAAGAGATGTGTTTTTCAATGCACCTCATCTTAAGAATAGCAAAGTCTCTGAAGAATCATTTTTGGGGCTCTCTCTGAGGGGTTCAAGAGCTTGTATTAGATCTTCAACATAGACTGTTTTCCTTGTTGATTTTTGCACAAGAAATGAGATTGTGTTCTCTTTGCCACGTTGACTGCCTGAGTTGGAAAGTCTGTAATGACTGTTCAACTTATCATCCACCAGAAGATATTTACAGAGAAGCCAAAAATCTTTAGCATCATGAGACTGTCAAAAGAATCTCACACCCTACTGTCTTCTAGTGGAGCTGGAATCAGAAATATACAAGTTATTTCAAATTTTTTTAAAAACACATTTTGAGATCTTTCAGGAAACAGCTACCGGAAGCAGAAGTCGCTACACTGTAAGCAGTACGCTGCCTTTAATGAGCACTGGAAAGTTCTCAACTGAAATTCAGAGTTATTGTTTGTAAGTGATAGAAGCCATAAATCTTAGATACTTATTCATTAGTATCATCAAAGACCTACATAGGTGTCAAACTTGAGATTCTGACCAAGAATGCTATTCCATTTATGCTGTTCTGTGGCTAAGATCTCAGGAAAATTCCTGAAAACACTATATTAGTTGTAAAAATAGATGGAGATCTGAAAATTCTAACAGTTTCTAGCCACGGCAAGCCTTTGTTGGTATGATTGTGGTGGTATTCCTGTGGATCTACACCCAGTCACCAGCAGCAAGAAACAAAACTCTTAAACTTACTCAAGTCTCAGCATCTGCTGCTTTTCAAAATTCTAAGCGAAGCTGACACCTCTTTACTCATCAGCATCTTTATCCCAATAGCAAAAAAGAAACGGATGGTCCAGACATGAGGTTTCCTCCTCCTCTTTGCAGAGCGTACCAAAATGCAAGTTTTCTGAGCTGAATTTTGAAGAAAACTCAGTTTTCAACACAGAAGACATTCATTTTCCAACTTGGTTACATTCTTCACAGAGAAGATTATAATTCTTTTCAGCAACAACCAAATAAAAATTTCTGTATCAATACAGAAGGTTAAGACCGCATAATCCTTTTGCTCCAAAGGGTGACTCTTGCCCAGGCTAAGCATCCCTGACAGACAGTTGCCAAACAGCACGTGCAGCACTGCCAGATCACAATCATCTTGGACTAACTTTTCACATGTCAGATAACAGAAAAGGCAGTGGAAGACATTTACTGAGCCAGATGCAATCTGAAATTCCAGCAAAGAAACCATGCAACATCATGGATGCCAGCAGCTGGAACATAAACAGTGTCTTTGATAAGGTGCTCCCACTTTGAAATTCCTTTCACTAAAGGTTGTTGTCTCAGGGCCAGTTTTCAGTAGACTTGGATCAGCCAGGCTGCCTTGGCCTCTCCCCACCTGGTTTGCTGTGGACAGCAATTGCATGAGAAATGTTAATAAGAGTTCAGTGAGTGGAACAGGAGAGTGTCTGGAAACTGTGCTATGTTTAAGCACTACCTAGCCTTTTTAACCTCTATTTTTGTGTGGTTTTTGGTTGCTTTTTGGTGTGGGTCTTTTCTTATTATTTTGTTTTTAAAGAGGATACCTATCTTTCGATTATTGTTACAGAATGAAACTCAAGAAATAACTGCTTGTGATAAAGGACTCTCGCTGGATATATTGATATTTCCACCCTGACATTGCAGAGTCTACTTTCAATAGTGCACTTGAAACTCTTTGTAATGGCCACTGGCTCTGGACAATCCAATAACCAGTTTTCTTGAGTCATCAGAATGCTTTCTTGGTCATTACCAACCAAGTCCCCTTTCCAAGATCATTTTGGTCAAATCACTCACTGGCCAATAGTGCATGGTGTTGAGTAAAGACTAAGAAACTACTAGTAACCACAAATGTTATTCATTATTAGAATTCACATTATACCCTAATGGCATTCCACAGTGGAGTTCTGGGTGCTCTACCTTCTTCAGATTACACAATGCAGATACACTTCAAAAACCTATGAGCTAGTGAACAGGATCACCAAGGAAAGCTGTCACCTCATGCATAGGAAAGCTGAAATACTTCCCGACTTCTTCATGCAATTTTTTTTCCGCCTCTCCTCCTTTTTCAAAAGAGATTTTTGTTAAATGCTGAAGCCCTGTATGGCTCACAAACAGCTGCTGCTTGATACCTGCAGCCCAGAGGACCCCTAGAGAATAACAGGTTGTCACAGAACCAAGAGCATACAACTCATGAACTCTTGTGTCAGCTACAAAACTCCCCCAGCCTGGAAGGTGGGGAAAATTAGGTGACAAAGCAGGATCTTCATATTAAAAGTTGACTAACACTTTCAGGGACAGGAAAGGGTTGCTTTGTGCTTTTGGCAGAGAATTCTCATTTGTATTCCAGGATAAAACACCGAAAAAGAGCTCCATGCTCATCCTGAGCAAGCCAAGTTAAAGCATGACCTTGGGCTGGATGGAAAACAGCAATGTGCATTGGTGGTGGAAACTTCACTGTACAACGGAAGGTGGCCTCCAAACAAAGCCTAGAGGGAAGAAGGAAATCCCTTTGGCCGTTTTTGCTACCTCCTGCTCCGGCATTTGCACTTGGTCACCAAAGCCCTTAACTCATCTGAACTTGACGCCAGGCCCTTTGGCTGCTGACTTCAAAGAACTGTCCAGGGATTGCCCCTCCAGGGCTGCCTGGCTTTTCACATGGTTCTCAAATCACACTGTGCTTGAACATCTGACAGGCTTACCGAGACAGCAATATAATCCTAATTCAATTTCTCTTTCTCAACTGTACAACACCAATATCTTCAACATAGCTGTTCAAGGCGTTTGCTCTCACCAGTAATCAAACTTCCTTTGCAACACTACCCTCTAGACACTTCCATTTTCTTGAAGTGAAAAGGTGTAGGCCAGGCCTGGAAATCTCCAAAATATTCACACTGAGTTCAACTTCAGGACAGCCCTGGAGAGCATGAGGCAAATAAAGGAAAAGTTGCTAACCTGTCTTGTCCTTCATAAGTCTGGCTTACAAAGGGGATTTCCATTTTCACAAAGCTGCATTCTGTTGTGTCTGGTAGGGAGGATACAGAACATGCAGCTCTGAGATTTCAAAGTGCCTCACTGACCTACAGAAATAGCATAGTTCACAGATGGGCCCATTTGATCCCTCTGTTCTTAGGCCAGATGGACCTGCCCTACGATCAATGCCAAAAAGGACACTCTTCTGGGAAACTTCCCAATGCCCTTCTCAGCTGCACAAGCAGGAACTAATTCCAACAGCTATGGCATGGTAGTAGGGCTTTCATTTCTACCTTACTACCTGCAAGACCAATCAATGGACAAAACCTGAGGTCCTTGCATGGGGAAGAGCCAGGGACGGATAAAAATATTGCTGAAAAACATTAGGAAAGGGGAGAAACCAGACATTCGTGGGATTCCCTGACAGCTCTGTGCAGAAGGAAGGGCTGGGCTGGAAAAAACAGGGCCCCAGGTTCCTGCCAAGCTGTCTGAGGCCCATCTTTTCCAAATAGCTCAAAGAAACAGCCAAGGCTCCCTTGTAACCCTTTCAGAACTCCTCTAGAGAGAAAGGCTGCAGTGGCCAGAGCTGCTCCCACAGAGCATCAGACAAGAGGGGTCCCGTCATCCCTAAAAGGCTGTAAGCAGCACAGTCCATCTCCTGCAGGAGAGCTACAGACACATTAACCCTCTGAATGCCACTCTGGAATGCAACTATCTCCATGGTGATAGGAGGTTTAAATAAACGCAGAGGAAAGGGAGATAGGTTAGTCACCTTGCCACTGAAATATCTAGAACCTACAGCTGGGTGGAGGTTATGAGTCGAGTAGTGCAAGACACTACAAGATTTCAATCTGTTCTGTATTGAACTTAGAACAGAAAACAGCATGTGACTTCTGTCACAGCCAACAAAATCCACTGGTGGCAGGTGAAAACAGGAAGAGGAGATTCACTGGTGAGAAAGAAGGAAAAAAAAAAAAAAAAAAAGGATTGTATCAGGGTGAAGTGCCTGTACCTGTTGCTCAGTTTTACATCTACTGCAATAATCAAAGAAAAACAACAGCATATTAATAAAAAATTCAGTGTTTAGCATGGTCAGAAGCCAGCAACATATAGAAAAATACATTAAATCATGAGTTAGAAAATAAAGATAAAATAGTGTTACTTACATAAAACCAGTGTTTTACTCCTACTTAATGTACTGTTTTCTTTTCCTGTCATCTCTATAAAGACAGTCAATTATTAGAGGGCTGGGAAGATTTCCATTTAGAAGTTGAAAAGAATGGGACTGTTTAGTTTAGGAGAGACAAATAAAAAGGGAGATGATAGAAACATAGAGAATGAATAGTGCAGAAAATAAATCAAGCATTTCTGTTTGCCTTCATGCAATAAGGGTGCAGAGACTTTTGGCAAATTTGGGAAAAAAGTGTAAAAGGGAAACTTTTGCATATGTAATTCACCTGTGGAACTCACTGCCACAGCTCAAAAAGTCTACAGTTTTTCCAGAAAATAAAAATATATGATTAACAACAACTTCCACACTAGACTACGTGGAACAGAAAGTATTGTGAGAACTACAAGTCAGCTGTTAACAAGGTAAAGGGCAAAAGCAAGCTTCTCCCAGGCAGGAAATTTCACTGCTGCCCATCAGACCTCAGATCATTCTCTGTGCTTCTACCAAAGACAGCGGTGATAATTGCTCGGAAGCACAGGATGGGAGAATGAGACAGATGAGCAACTCAGTCCAGGATGGTAAATTGTATCTTTGCATTAGTTTGTGGAGGCAGCTGAAATGAGAAAACCCCAAACCATTATGCTGTATTGGCTTGGGGAAAGATAGGAAACCCTTGTGATTCCCCTCCACCTACCAACACGGGCTGCTCGCTGGCAGTAACGGGAAAGATCCTCCTGCCTTCTCTGAAAGGAAGTCACGCAGTCAAAGAGAGACCTGCACCCCCAAACCTTTGAGAGCTATTTGCAAAACCCATAACTGCCCCAGGCCAGCAGACACAGGTAACGCAGCCCCG
>NW_009696182.1:29752-29971 GCF_000703405.1 Apaloderma vittatum | reverse complement strand
GCCTCTATACTGAGACAAATTTGGCTTTTTAGAGACAGGCTGCAAAAAAAAATCTCAACAGTAAGGATCTCAATAACATCCCCTTCACATACAACCGTTTAAATATCAGCATCAGAACATCTTCCTTATGCAGCCAGGCTGACAGAGCTCGGACTCTTGAGCCTGGAGACTGAGGGATGACCTCATTAATGTTTATAAATATATGAAGGGTGAGTGTCT
>NW_009696182.1:0-29596 GCF_000703405.1 Apaloderma vittatum | reverse complement strand
CAGGGAGGTTGTGGAGTCTCCTTCTCTGGAGACATTGAAAACCCGCCTGGACACGTTCCTGTGCTACCTACTGTAGGTGATCCTGCTCTGGCAGGAGGTTGGACTAGACGATCTTTCAAGGTCCCTTCCAACCTCGAACATTCTGTGATTTGGCAAACCTAATGGCAAATATTCCTCTCATATAATTCATGTCCCACAATAAGAGAGTCATGACTATTTTTTGCTAATACTCCTTTTTTTCCCCTTGTGTGTTCCTGTCAGAACAAGGGACTGACAATGAGTGTATCCAACAGGGTAACCTGGAATGACAACTGTTTTCAGTTGTCTAAAAAATAAAATGCTTCTTCAACTAGCTCATGTGAAAGACTTCAGCTATAGAATCAGAATCATTTTCATAGATATTTTCATAGAATGGCCTAGGGACCCCACCTCTTGACTAGACCAGGCAACACATGGGGACTGAGCAGGAATCGACCCTGTGACCTCGGTGTTGTCATTGTTGTCAGCACCACGCTCAAACCACTGAGGAAAAAGATGTTTAAGTCCAACTATTAACCTAACACTGCCAAGTCCACCACTAACCATGTACCTCCACATCACAGGTACATGTGTCTCAAACACCTCCAGGGATGGCGTTTGCCCACTTCCCTGGGCAGCTTGTTCACAAAGCCTGACAACACTTTCAGTGAAGAAATTTTTCCTAATTTACAATCAAAACCTCCTCTGCTGCAAGTTCAGGCTGTTTCCTCTTGTCCTATAACTTGTTACTTGGTAGAAGAGACCAACACGTGCAGAATAGACCAACACCAATAGAAGTACTGCATGAACACAGGTCCGAGTTCAACACGTGGCAATCTGCAGTATGGGATGCTTTAACTGAGGAAGGTATTTCAATGAGTTAAAGATGCTACACACAAGATGAGAGAATGGCACATCACAAGTCTCAGTATAAAATCAGGAGCCCAGCCTCAGTCTCCCATGAAGTAGCAGCCATAAATCCACAATATACAACCAATACTTTCCATATAGAAAGTCTTTTGCCTATATTAGCCCAGGGGACAACAACATTAAAAAGTCAGACTGACCACAGCTAAATTTCCTAGGAGGGGACCAGTAAGTACTTGAGCATGAACCTCCTCATTCAAAACCAGTTTGCAGCAGGCTGCTGGTTTGGGAAGACAACACCTGAGTTTCTGCCAGTGGAAGAGAGGATCACGGCAATGGGGTTCACCCTGCATTTTGGCCTCTCCTAAGCAAGTCAGGCTTTATAGCAACCCAAAAGTCACAGCAATATTTGCTCACTGTGATGTGATGAGTAAGCCAGACTTTGTACTACTGCTGACATACACTCTTTACGATAGCCCTTTGATTTCAGTAATTTAAAAAGAAAAAACACCCAGCCCCGCCATTTGGCCACTTTCTGATTCACACAGTTTTAACTTGCTGTTCCTAGAAAGGAAATATCATAGCGTGGATAAGGAGGACAGTTATCTCTGGGTTTTAATTCACCTTATCTTAGAGATAAATTTACATAGATGAGTTAACTCAGAACAGGGTGGGGTTTCGTTTTTTATTTATTTTTTCCTTATTGTAGCAAATCTGTCTGGCTCTACCGTGTCACCTTATAGTAGCAACAAAATTCTTACACATATTAATTAAGGGACCTATGCAATCCCTGACTACTTAACGATAAAAGACAAAAATCACAGGGAAAATCCTGGAGATTGCAGCCTGTCTGGAAACAAGCTCAAGACGGTAAGTGGCTGCTGGCAGCTCGGACGATGAATTCATCACATCAACAAAGTTGCATCTTTGGGTTAAATAGAACTTTAAGCAATTGGCTTGTATAACCCCTTTTAAGTCATATAATGGAAAATGATGGACAGTCATCTTAGCCAAGAAATTTTCTCTCAACACAAGAGAAAACACTCACAGAGAACAGGAAAAAAAATGAAGCCAGAGGTTAACTGAGGATTTAAACTTTTTGTGCATGGAAAACTAAAATAGAAGCCGTGATTGTTTGCATAAAAATTTAGTATTAAAGCCTGGACAACTCCTTACCAGCTATATCATCCAGCTTTTTATCTGCAGGAGTCAAACTAGCAAAGTAATGGAAACAATTTTCACTACATAATTTTCAAAAAAAAACTGCAACAGAATTCATTTGGGGCGTTATTTAACTGATGTTTCTGGTATTGCCATCCGTATCTCTGACACTAGTATCCTACTACTAGGAGAAACGACTCACATCAGCACAAGTTGTTTCTCACGTATATTGAATTCCCCAGCACAGGCTACGGCGTGGCCTTTCTCATGGTCTCCATTACTTCTCAGAGGAACAACTGTTACGAGAGAAGAAGACATTGTAGTGTGGCAGATTTTGATGGTGCCCCTGACAGTGGAAGCAACCGTCACCTGACAGGATCATAAATCTCATGCCCAATTATTTGGTGACATTGCAATATTTGGTATTTCTTTACAGCTCTACATAAACAAGATACCAGTATATCAGCATGTGATTCTGAGGAAGAGACTGTTCTTGCCCTTAAGCAAGCTTCAAAAAGTAAGCCCCAGGGACTCAAAAGCCAGAAACCAAAGATATAATCTTTGCTATTTTATATTTCATTCTTTCATCCTTTCCTTTTGAAGCAATTTCACTAGGAGACTGGTTTCTGTTGCAAGCAGCACTGTCAGTCCTAAGCGCAGACCTTTTACCTGTCACGGAAATGGACAGGAAATGGTGTGTGGGGAGAAGTCCATTTGTGAGGGCATCTCGTCTGGTGGACTTTTTAATGGAGCGTGGAGTTCTTCAGTGCTGATGACCCTCTTCAGAGGAAATATAAAAGAGATGCACACCAGCAGGAAAGAGACGGCAGGGAGCAGCCACTTCACTTCCAGTGCAGCGTCTTGCTACTTATCATAGGCAGGAAGGGAAAAGATAATATTTTGCTTGGAAAGAGGCCAGGGGGCACAACAGCTTTGAGACTTATTGTTGCCAACATTCTATTAGTCCATTAGACTGCACTGTCTGACGGAGCTGTCCCCAGAGGCACAATCTCTTCTCATGCAGGACTGAGAAAAACCCACTACGGTCAGAGGAATGAAAAAACACCTCTTAACATTTTGCCAAGCCATGCTGCCCTCTGAAGGTGAGCACTTGCTGCTTGGGTTTATTCCAGTGCTGGAAAGATATCCTAGCTGAGGTGAGCTTGCAAATCATGTAGCATTTAGATAAATATCCACATCAACTCTGCGTCTTAAGAATTAAAATGACCATTTGTTGACAGCATAAGTAATTTTGCCAAGAGTATACTGGATTAATAGAATCTATGTTTTCACTTCCATTCCCATCTTTCTACGTATCTTGAAAGTGCAGACACAAACTCAGAGAAATAGGTCCTACCCTGCTAAACCATCCTGCTGTGAGGAATAAAGGGTACTTATCTGAGGAAGGAAAACACATAAAAATGTTTAAACAATCCTATTCAACCTCCCTAACAGTATACAGTAATGCAATCAATTCCGTTTCCGAAACATTTCAGTTAGACCATGATCCTCGGCTCAAGTCCCAAGTTTTTGTCACACAGAAGAACTTAACATGAAGACCATGAAGCTGGGAGCCTCACAGTAAAATTAATCTCCAATACAAACATCATCCGGTCAAGAGAAAAAATTAAGAGATTTCTGCACGGACTGTTAGCACAGATTTTGCAGGCTGTATACTGAAAACCTCACATTAAGGCCAGGGTCTGGTGATGCATCCTTAAACACAAAGAGTAAATTAGATGAATTTCCTGCTGCAGGAAAGCTAAAGTTGGCTTCCTCCTCCAGAACAGTATCTTCAGACCCTGTGGTCTGCAAGAACTGCTCTGAATATGCAGTTATAGCAGCCCCTACAGCACCACAGACCGCTGCCATCACAAAATACCCACCGGCACTTCGGGTACCCCAGCTAGCGGAGCAGCACGTGGCTGGGCTGCGTCACAGCAACAGCTCGAGAGAGGTGCCAAGAGCTCAGAGTAAGGGCTCCAATGCAAACCAGTTGTTTTCCTTTGCCCCAAAATGAAATATTTATTTACAAATAGAATTAAGTAGCTGAATGAGAGTTTTTTTTAAAAATTGTAAAATGCAATACTGCAAATGTGAAACAAAGCATCGGTTATTCTTCAGCCAATGAACACATCATAAAAAAAAAATCAAATGATTCAGTATTTTAAAAAAACGCCTAAGTATCTGTGGTATGTAGTCCTTCTGAAGGAGAGTTAGTCACCTTCTGACACCTCGCGGGGAAGTCAGCAGAACCTTTTTAGCAGGGACACAGCACTCTCAGATGAACAGCAAAAGAAGATTGGAAGCTATAGATAAAGCACTGTAAGCTTTGATCTCATCACATTTCCTAAACCAAGCAGGGTCGGGACAGGAAACCTTGAAGTCCATCAGGTAACTAGTACAGATCCAGTAACCCGGGTATACGCTACGCTAGCAAGCAACCCTGAGTAGTTTCTGGGCAAATCCAGCTGTAACTGCCCTGTGCAGACAGTAATTTTCAGCCAGGATGCAAATCCTCATCACTGGTAGCCAATTTACTCCAGGGCACTTTGACAAGTGTGGACACTTGTCCCAGCATTTCAGCAACAGAATTCTGCTTTGCTAATTTTCTGCTGCAATTCTAGCCAAACACGGTCATTTGTGCTCCCCAGCCGCTAGTCAGCACAGTTAGACATGGTTTTAGCGGTTGCCGGCCTCTCAGCACACTGGGCCACCGCACCCTGGAGGAGAACTGAGGAGAAAAAACAATCAGCACTTACATGACTGGAATGTTGTCAACATGAGGGACATTGCGTGACTGTACATTCTATTTAGTGAAATGTTCAGTCAACAGCAACCTTGGATCTGGGTACGTTTTCAGGAGGAAGAGGAAGCCAGACTCTGTTATAACCAAAGTCAAATTGTGTGCCTCAGCTTTCCCATTCAAAGCTAACGGGACTCCTGAAGCACAACTGGAAATCACGAGTGTGTTTCGCTGCCAGCAATCTCCTCTCCAAAAGCACTTCCCAAAAACTCATTGCATAGTAAAAACTTTAAGTGAACCAACTTCAAAGACTAACCTAATTCAGCTACTTTTATGACTATTCTATTTCCAAAATGATTTAAACTTGCTCTGGAAAGTAGTGATGATAAAGCAACCTCAAACTTTCAAAGCAATGCTGCCGTCATATTTAAACAAATGCACAGACACTATTTCTAACAAGTTTATTAGTTTAATAAATGTACAAAATTAAGTCTCTGGAACACCATAAGGGCAAGAATTACATTGTAAATGTATTTTGTTTACCATATTTTACTGTGCTTGTGCATGTACAATCTACTATTTTTTCAGAAAATAAACAAACATTCTCAAAATCTTAAATACTGATTTTAAGAAGCAGCACAATAGTATTCCTCACCTCACAACAAGAGCCAGTCTTTCTTCTTTTTTCTCCAATCACTTGAACGAGAGCGCAACAGCACACTATTGATAAAGCTTATTTTTTCATTTCTCTACTGCCCAACTGCAATTCTTTATAAAACACCTTCAGAATAACAGTAGTAAAACCAGAAGGATAAGAAAGTATCTGAAAGGCTCAGTGGCTTAATGCTGTCAACCACAGCAACAGATGGCTGACAGTACAAGGGGGATTTCCACCCCAGTACAAACGTACAAGTCGTAAAAATCAAACCCTGTTCAGAGCAAGGCCGTCACGTTTTCTGTTCCTTGAAGAAGTCTGTTCCTTTCAACTCTTCTGGCAGATAGTCCTGCTCTACAGGTTCCTTGTACATGGGGTTATATTTGTAGCCTTTGCCGTAGCCCAAGTTCTTCATGAGCCTTGTTGGGGCGTTTCTCAGGTGCAGCGGAACAGGCGGCAGAGGTCCCGTGTGTGTCCTCAGGCATTCTTTGACGTTGCTGTACGCCTTGTACACCTCGATAGATTTCGGTGCTCTGGCAAAGTACACTACACACTGTGCTAGGATCACCTGCGAACAAGAAAAAGGAAAACGTTATGTGACTTTTTTAAAGCTCTTTGGAAAAAAAAGCTGTTATTCAGGTTGTTTGTGTAGCATGAAAGGGATATTTTTAAACCGACCTCTGCCTGCTACAATAGTATGAACATTAGTATTTAACAACACAGCTCCTCATGAGTTTCACTGCTAGAAAAGAATAGCTACATTAGAATATCAGCATACACTACAACAGAGAGAAAAAGATGGACAGAGCAAACCAACATTAGGTCACATACCACATTTTAACAATAAACATGCAGTACAATTTATTTCAAACTGCAAAATCTATTTTTAAGACATTCTCTTACTGGCCAAAGAAGGGACAGGATGAACGAACAAGTAACTAACTTTGCCTTGTCATTGCAATCTCTTATTTCCTTTTATAATTACTGACAGGTTTTATAGTTTGCAGTGCTTTCAAATTAGTGAATTAACGAAGCCTTTACCTCACATTCTGGCATTCCAATGAAGTGACAGCCTTGATAAGCAGCAACAGCTTGTGTTAAAGCCAAAGGATCTGCCAGTCCTACAAAAACAGATCAAATAAAAGCAGGTTAAGATCAGTTTACTTTAGTCACTGTCTCTTTTTTTAAATTTATTTTCCTTTTCCCTCCTCCTGGAAGATGGAGGGTTATCCACGCACATTTGAACACTGCTTTCTCAGGTGTTGGAATTTCTGGGTACAATACTTTGCAGTACATAAGACATACTCCATTCACATCCTTCCTTCTTCCGTCCCCTCCCACCAAGCCGTGGGTATGATTTACAGACTGCCACATAGTGGCAGCCTGAGCAGTAGCTGCCCATGTACGATTCACTTTTTTGGAATTGAGAAAGAAATGGGCAAACACTGCTACATAACTTACACAGATTTCATAACTCTGCACCCATTACCTATGTGCTCAAAGTGTTGCTGCATCTGTTACTCTAGTTAAGTCAAGCAAAATGCCTTACAACTAGGGAGGCAGCCATCACATTTGGGATTTGCAAGTCAGGGTAGACATTTACCTTCTAGAGTCATTCAAAAACCCAGACATCCCTGCAATACACATTCTATGTATCACAAGTTTACTGGTGATGTGTGATCATCAGCATTTAAAAGAACCCATGTTAACATGCTGCCAAAACCTGATCTCAAAAAATTCAAAAACTATTTCTTTCTCCTGCAAGAGGTAATCATCGCAATGACACCACACGCAGGTCTCTGTCTGCACATACAAAGTTTTTGTTGGATGTGGAGCATTTCAGTGTTTTGGACCTATTTTGCATATAGCAGTTTCAGGGTTGATTTTTTTTCTAAAGCGGCACTTTTTGGAAACAAGAAGCCTGGCAGATCTTCATTCAGTGTATTATCCCAATACGAAATACTGCAAACACTGACCTATATCTTCACTTGCAAACCTCACCAGCCTTCGTGCCACGTAGAGTGGATCTTCACCACCTTCGAGCATTCGAGCAAGCCAGTAAAGGGAAGCGTTTTCATCTGAGCCTCTCATAGACTTGTGCAGGGCAGAGATGCAATTGTAATGTTCTTCTCCTATTTAGAACAGGAGGGAAGAGACACACAAAGCTGTCAGGAGGAGATTAAGTGAATGCATTTAAGGGAACAGAACATATTTTACTACCTCACAGCAGGTAAACGTAACCTCTTTTCTCAAGTTCTCTTTATGTAAATGTGACTTCGGTGTTCGTTAATGGTATCAACACCTTCATGCTTTGCCACACAGATGATTCCACTAACTACATAAGCATCACACTGCAGATGTAAAGGAGGGTGGTTGTTGTTTTTAAACATTGCAAAGCAAACGATTTGGTTTTGGTACTCTAACGAACTCTCCTTCAAAAGAAAAGAAGGAAACAACCAAGAACGGATATTTTAGCAGTTCGGAAGAAAACTCTGTGTAAATATCCTCTAATTTACAAAAATAAAGTATGAGCACAAATAAATCACTGACCATTGCTTTTGGACACACACAGAGCTCTGAGAAGACAACAGAATAATCAGAGTTACCCAGTACTATGTGCTAGTGGTATTTCAGGAAAAATTTCACATCAACTAAAACTTGAAAACAAAGTGTGCAGTAAATCAGTCATGAGGTTGCTGTATTAGACAGGGTAAAAAAGGAAACATCGCGGTGGATATATAATGGTGGCACATTACACAATTTGGAGGAAACAGGATCACAGCACACAGCCCTGGCAAACGTCTAAGAAATTATATGTTCAGCTGTGAACACCTGCCACTGCTGGAGGGATCCTGCAAACCATAAGCAGCTGAAACAAAACGCTCACGAAGAAAATCCAAAATGCCAGAGTACTGAATAAGAAGTGGGAAGACTGAATGAACTACAAGGAAATTTTTTTAACAGTAAAGCTTAATATATGATTAGATATGGACTCCAAGGAGAAACAAAGCCATTCCACAGATCTTTTAGGGCTACAGTTACAGAGGGTCACCATTACAAACACTGAATGAGACCCCTCCGACTCGCAATTTTCCTCTACGCAGCTGGTTTTGATTCTTACGTATTTCTTTTAAGCTTGTATAAGCATTTTGCTGCAATATTGTTGTTAAACTTTCCACACAATCTGCGTTTTTATTTTTGAAATGTGCCTGGCATTCCTTGGCTCACAGCTAACTATATAATAAAGGCAACTGGCTGCACACACAACCATCTGTTAATATTCCTCTTCTCCCTGTGGCTGAAAGGATTTACAGCCTGAGGGCTGTATCCGAACGCACCACCGGCACTTGTAGGCCCTGCAGAATAAAAGGCTGCACGCCTGAGTTTCAAAGGCAAAGCCCCCCTTACCGCTGCAATCACTCCTTTCAAAACCAGCAAGGCCTCCACCTCCCAGGCCAGAAACTGGGTCCATCTTCCTGCGTTGCTGTTCAGACCACGGTGCGGTTCTGCGGGGAATCCAACGCACGCGCTGCCAGAGCACACAGGCTGGCAGACAGCTATTTGTGCTAGGACTCCACACAAAAAGCCTCGTGGCACGCAGACGTCACTCGTGCCAACACAAACAGCGTGCCCGTCCTCTGTCACAACACTAGAGCTAGCAGCAATAAATCCAAGCAGCTGAACTCGCATCGTCCTCTTAGAAGAGGTGTCTCTTGGTCTCTTAAAAAGTCAAGGAGATGGTCTTTAAATAACTCCAGAGGTTGCACTCACCCAGACTTTTCTTCTGCTTGAGGGGTTTTATGTGCTGTTCGGGCGACTGTAAAGCGTCATGCAGGTGGAAAGGTGGAAAGAATCAAGCAGATAGGCTGGGACTAGAGATAGATATCTGAAGTGGACTTAGAATCACAGAACAGTTTCAGTTGGAAAAGACCTTCAAGATCATTGAGTCCAACCTTTGTCCTAGCTCTGTCAAAACCACTAAACCATGTCCCTCAGCATAACATCTACTCGTCTCTTAAACACCTCCAGGGATGGGGACACAACCACCTCCCTGGGCAGCCTGACAAACCTTTCAGTAAAGAAATTCTTCCTAAGATTTAGTCTGAACCTCCCCTGGCACAACTTAAGGCCATTTCCCCTCATCCTGTCACTCTACACTAGTGGAGAACAGACCAACCCCCACCTCGCTACAACCTTCCTTCAGGGAGTTGTAGAGAGGATGGAGGTCTCCCCTCAGTCTCCTCCAGGCTAAACAGCCCCAGATCCCTCAGCCATTCCTCATATGACACGTGCTCCAAATCCTTCACCAGCTTGGCAGCCGCCTCTGTACCCTCTCCATCTTTTAGTGAGGGGCCAAAAACTGGACACAGCACTAGAGGCGGGGCCTCACCAAAGCTGAGTACAGGGGCATGATCACCTCCCTGCTCCTGCTGGCCACACCATTCCTGATCCAGGCCAGGATGCCATTGGCCTTCTTGGCCACCTGGGCACACTGCTGGCTCCTGTTCAGCCGGCTGTCCACCAACACCCCCCAGGTCCCTCTCTGCCTGGCAGCTCTCCAGCCACTCCTCCCCAAGCCTGTGGCGCTGCCGGGGGTTGTTGTGGCCGAAGTGCATTTGGCCTCATTGAAACTCATGTGACTGCCTCAGCCCAGTGATCCAGCCTGTCTAGACGCCTCTGTAGAGCCCCTCTGTCCTCAAGCAGATCGACACTTCCACCCAGCTTGGTGTCATCTGCAAACTTACTGAGGGTGCGTTCTATCCCCTCATTGAGATCATTGATGAAAATGTTAAACAGACTTCAGAGTAGGCAGGCCAAGCAACGGGACAGTCTTCTCCCTTTATCTCCTTCTTCACAAAGTTAATGTTGGGTTAATGTGTTAAAGTTAATGGGACCAAAGTCATCAACGTGATGGCACTACTTACAGGCTGGACTTGGACTTCTTCAGAAAAACTGTGCAGTTGTACTTTAAATGCAGCCTCAATTAAAAGAAAAATATAGCTACATGCATTGGACAAAGACGTTTTATATTCCTTTTTTAAAAAAATACAGTTTGCATGTATTCTATTTGAGATATCACAAGTAGTTTTAAAAAAGTAGACAGAACTTTTTACAGATCTTTGCTTACTAGCTCTGTCTCTCAGGCTAGTTAGCCAACATACAGGTTTTGGCCTGATCAGTTCAGTTGAGAGACAAACACATGTCAGCTTATCTGATATCACTGCTCTTCTGCATCCTAGATGCCTCTTGAAATCAAAACTCTAAAGAATTTTTGGAATCAAAATACATCTGCTCTATGAAGTTCACAAAAAGGCAAATGCTCTTCTGAAAAGAAACAAGATACTACACAAGAGGCTTTGTGAAGACAGGATTTTCTTATGTCTAATGTATACAGATGCATAAATCACTTTGATCCATGCCTCTAAATTGTTTATGTGCTCATGAAGAATTTTCCAGCTAATTTAAGATATTGGTTTATCTAAGGTCTTAGAAGACAGGGAAAAGGCCTCATTCACTGATCATAATTAATATCTTGGCTACCTAAACCTATTTATAAAGTAGTGGGCAACAGTAAAACCACAGTCCCCATTTCACATTAGCCAAACATAAGCATCAGTTGCTGCTTGATAAGAAAGCCTTGGAAGAAAGACTAGAACAATAGCATGGATAAAAAGGTTACTCATTCTGGTCCAGCAGAAAACAATAAAACTGACAAAAAAAACATACTGTGTGAGCAACCTTCTCTTTCTGCCTCCATACAGGAGGAAGAACAATCACATTGCAAATTACAGAATAAATTAACTACAGTTTAGCACATTCCCAGTCTCTACCATATTGAAGTTATGTTGCCACATAAACAGTGACACAAAATCCTGCAATTATTCTGCTATTTATCTTTGGTATTTACTATTAAACCAGTGTTAACAGAGAGACACAATTCATAAGAGGAAAAAGAGACAATGCAACTCTATCTTAAAAATCTATTCGCTGTCCAGCTGCACTTCAATTAATTTAGTTGCTGCACCATTTTCTCCAAAAAATAAAAAGGAAAAAACCCTGCAATTAAAAGCTAAAATATGACTAAATAGTTTGTTTTCTCTCACTCTGAAAGGGCTGCAGGCAGCTGCTGACTGTGAAACCTGACTCGAGTTGTTTCTTTGTTCTTCCAGCTGAAAGGCATGGACTATCGGCACAAAGATCGTGTCTTTCTGTCTGCACACAGAACAGAACAATAGCCTAATGATTGAATTATGAATAGTTTCCTTCCTGAACTACTTGGGGAAAGTACATTAAAGAACGTCCAGCGACATATATTTGGCAAATTTTGCGGAAGGTGACCAAAAATAATTATCTAAAATCACAATTCCATAGTTACACAATTCCGAATGCTAATTACTTGCTGCTTTCTACATGAATACACTACACTCAAATGTATGCACCCACTACCCTGATTATACACCATCATGTCCCACCACTTTATTAGACTGAAGCACTTTATATATTAGAGGATTGTAAATTCCACCACAACAACTGTGAATCAAAAAGTATTAGCTAAAACATGCTATAGAAATATCTTCACTTGTGCAGCGGCCTTTATTGAGAAGTCCTTTGTGCAAAAAAGGAAAAACAGCTAACTCTACTACAGACAAAAGACCTGGACTACTCCACTGAAGAGGGAAATTTTCTAAAGGCAGGTACTTGGGCAACCTGCTACTGTGACGTTATCTGTGACAGGCTCTTTAGCACTCGTACAATCAAGAAAAACAGAATTTTCACCACTCTCACCCCCTTTGAAAAATCTCCCCAAAAATCCCATAAACGCACAGAATCTACAGAGTGCTCAAAGGATTTCTGTCAGAGAGAAGGGGCTGACACATGCTACCCAGCTGTGACACAAGCCTCCAGAAGAGGTGCTCTGTGACATCTCTATCAGAGCAAACAGGCGTGGGAGGGCTGGGACCAACAGCCAGCCAAGAGTTCTGCGTGACAGTGGCCACAAGGAGACAGCAAATGCACAAGGGACCTACACGGTCCAAGCGACTCGCATCTTTAAATCAGTCCGATTTTCCCCTTCCACCTAATCACGACTTCTTCCTGCCAGACCCCACCAAATCTTTTCCTTTCCCCTCCCCTGCCTACCCTCGACTTCTCAGCTGCCATCATACCAGCATCTGCCCAGCTGACTTTTCCTGACCATGAGCCATCATTTACTCTTTGTAGCACGAAGGCTGCAAGCAGGCGTATACGTTACAACCAACCTCGAGAAATCTCTCATCAGGTTTTGAGGGGTAACAGTCAACTGAGCACATCAGATACAGTGGCAAAACAAAAATCTATCAGTTCTCCAAAGAGAGTAATCATTTGATACTATACTGCATGGTGATTCAAATACTGAAGAACTAGCATATGCATCCAAGGGTGTTCACCTAATCTCTAATGTTCACTCTCTGATTTTTAAACAAAAGAGCATGCAGGCCAACTATTGTGATGCCTGAAATTGCCAGGTCTCAAAATTAGCAGAAGTGGTTATTGCATTAGGAAGTCTTAACTGCAACCAGATATATGTGACCTGCTCTAAGCAAGCTATAAAATCCATTACCTTAAAAAGAACCTCTAAAAATAAAGCAAACTACTCTGGTTTTCACATAATATACTGTGAACGTGAGCACTTCCAAGACTTTCAAAGGAGAAGCAGTGCAACAGAAGACTTCCAACCCTCCATAATATCTTGCTCATCAAATTACTTTTCCCTCTTTACATCTGCAAATTGTCTTAGAAGACAATATTCTAATAACATTAAAAAACCAAATACTTTCTCCATGCAGCTGTTCACAAGGCAGCAACTACTCATCTTTCAGCTAACCTATGTTTCCTAAGTAGTAAGAGGAAAATCTCTTTAGAAGGAATTTCTGGGTAAGCCTGCTACACTGTAATAAAGGAAAAATTATTTTTAGGCCAATTGTCAGTAAAATCATTGTTTCACCAGAGCAGCTAGTACAAAAGGGGGAGAAGAAACAGAAATTACAGAGGCCGTCAGCTCTCGAGAACGCTGCATCTCAGAAACCGCATCGGGTACTCACCTGCTCGGTCATAGAGGATGTGAGATCGCTGTAGCCCCTCTTTCACATGCTCTTCTGTTACCAGAATGCCATGTGCAGAACCCCCTGAGGCAAGATTCAAAGGAGCAGTCTTCCCCGCTGCTAATCTGGCCTGAACTGCTAACTGGAGTCCGTTCAGTCCAGTCCTTGCATCCCCGTCGCAAAGGTAGGCAAGGGTGTTCAGAGCTTTCTCCTCTATGTACACCGGGAACCTGCAACGGAACAGCCGGACGCGTCAGCCCCCGTCACGCTCCTCTCCTCGCTATTCCACCAGAGATGGCATTTCCTTACAAAGTTTGTCGAGAGGCAGCTGGGTTTAAGCTTTGTTCTTAACTCATTCTGTCACGCTTAAGCGCTGCCAGAGCATGGGAGAAGACCGTGGGACCCGACTCCTCTTCCTCCTGCCCCAATGTACGTAAAAACTGTAGGGCAGCAGCTCTTCTGTTTAAACCCCTTATTTTTAGTCATCTCATTAGGTTCAACAAAAGCTAGGGTTAGGGTTTTGCCAGAGCACAACAGCTGAACTTCACAAGGTTTTACTCCATCAAGCATTTCATAGCTAGCATTTCAAATTCCTTGCAGAAAGGACAATGGAAAGGCAGGAAGCTATCCGAATGCATAGGAGAGAATATAGTGAGGTACAAAGCGATTAGCATAAGGTATTGAACTAACTTCCATCAGCAAGAGCTGCTCCCAGATGTTCTTTAAAAAGCAACAGCTGGAAGGATTGTTCAGATTGTAAAGCACATATGCATCCTATGCACTTTTTTTTAAAACGGTAAGAGGGACAAAAAATTTCTTAATAGAAAAAAAAAAAAGAAAAAAAGACATCTCAGTGCATGCATGTCACTCGTCTTGCTATCTACTACTCTAAGTGTGCCAGGACTAAACAGACACATGAAAAAGGCCAAATTCCAGTGAACGTACAATTTAAATAAACAAGACAGGAAGAGTTGAGACATGCAGTGGCAAATGAAGGATCTGCTGAGATCTCACAACAGGGTCTACGAAAAAACTGGAATGATAACATAGTCCTCAAGCTCTTTCTCCAGGTTTTTCATCCACTGGGCTGCAGTCCCCACTGTTGGGGCACGTGGAAACCAACTTGCCTCTGCACACTCCCCTGCGCGCTGTTGAGGATTTGACCCTCAAACTTCAGTTGTGTAGACAAGGTAATGGTTAAGGTGTTTGCCAGGCAGAGGGTACAACTCATTTGATTTGGAATCAGCAGCTAGCAGAGTTAAGGCATGGCATTAAGGCCCTAACTGGACTGAAAATCAAGAGTGATATTGTATCAGTGGGAATTAACACACAGAGCTTAGCATGAACAGTAACTTCTTATGAAGCTCGTGTGCCAGATAATTAAGGATTCCGAACGGTCTCTTCCTGTCTCTTCAGTTTGAGTACAGGACTGTAAGTATCATGTTGACTCAACAAGCAATTAGCATTACAGGAATTGAAACAAACAAGCACGAGGAAGTACAGAAAATCTGGTTACAAACAAAGATCTAGTCCACTTCCATGGTGAAATTCAAGTTACAAAACATTGGTCATGGAAATTCTGCTCTAAATAATGTATTATGTCTTAGGCCGATCTAGTCCTAACATGACATACAGGTCATTACAAAGAACAGGAATAAAGGCTGAAAATTTCCACACAAAACCTGTTTGCACAGCTGGCCCAGCCCTAAGCCTCAACAGAATCACTGATTAGAAATAACACAATGCTTCCCTGTTCCATAACCTCAGCTCCAGTTAGACCCAGTATTTCAAAATAACAACATTTTATACTCAGAATAATTGAATTCAGTTATTTTTTTCTGAGGAATTAAAATTTTAAATTCCTTTTTTTTTTAACTTCACCAAGCAGAAGCCTGATTCCAAAATCAGGATGACAAATAATCAAATACCCTGGCTTCCAGAAGATGCTGTACTTTATAGTGCCCTACACCCTTCCACTGCACCTGACTTCTGCACACCCTAGAACTGCAAGGCTGAGTAACTCCCGTGCTTTCCGACATCTTCCCAAGCTGCTGATCCTCCTGTGGATGCGCAATCTCACATTTTTCACCCTCCAAAATTAGTACTGAACACCCACTGGATGCCAATGCTCCATGTTGGTACCTTGTAACCGATGATACCTGGAGATAAAAACATCAACAAGCCAAAAAGGATGCCCCGGGACCCATCACTCACCGAGCAGAAGGTGATATACAAGCTTAAGGAACAGAAAACTACAAGATAAGGAGGAACTGTAAGAAGGATTTATTATATCCACACCCTCAAGATCATTTGTGCCAAGAACCAACAGGAAACGTATGATGAACTACTCATAAAACCTGTACAACACTGCAGCGTTTGATCCAATGACAAGAGGGTGCAAGCAATATCAGAGGGCAAACATTAGGATGTCCATGCAAGCAGAACCCGTATGATGAAAGATTTTAAAGTAATTGAGCAGAACACGAGATGAAGTACCCATTGCTTCTTTCACATATAAATCAGTATCTTTTTACTTTCTTGGTGCAATTGTTCTCACTACATTCACTCCTTGTCACATTGCAATGCCTTTACAGGCAAAATACAGTTCTTCATCTGCAATGCTGCAGTAGGACATGCACTGCTCACTGCCTTACAGCGTTGCTTTCTGAAAGCCACCTCCCAGCAACACTACAGATGAGTGTTCCAAAAAGGGAGTAATTTTCAGAAAGATACTGAATGCTGAAAACCCAAAGGAAGCCCATCCTCAACACTGTGATTTACAAACTAGTGGGTTCAAGACCTCTCAGTACTTGTAATACAGCCACTAACAAGCTGGGCTGCATGTCTGGCCTTGCCAACAGGAATGTGGGGACCCTCTCATTTCCCTCAGCTGCATGCCTTCTGTGCTATCTAACATCAAATATACTAACCCACCACCCAGTTTACTGCCTGACTTCAACTAAAGACACCGCTTTGAGGGCAGCACTTGAATAATAAAAAGCCAAGAAAGAAAAATTTTATCTCCTCCATCACTGGCGCAGTAGAAATGTAATGTATCAATGTCCACCTGGAACAGTTTGTGCTGTTATTACTGAGAGCACGCAAACTGCAAGAAGCAAAAGTGAAGTTTCAGCAACATAGAAGTTGTTTAACATTGACTTCCCTTTACTTTTCTTCTTCACGAGTACATTCCTTCCTTTCACATTCCTCGCTCGTTCAGCTTAATTTACTGCAGGCTTTAAGAGGCACAATTTGATGTTAGTAAAGTTGATGAAAATAGAACACAAAGCACATCTTATCCTAAAGAATACAAAAACTGTCAAAGCAGCTTTATGAGCATGATGGCAAAACAAAGAAAAAAATACCAAAGCAGGTAAACACCTCCTGCTAGAGCTACTTCAGCTTCACAGCAAGAAAAGGCCACAAAGGGATGAAAGAGAAGCCAGGTGATCTAATCTTATCAGAAACCTGCAGCCATGGTGGAAGCAAGACAAGAAAATGCCACCAAGAAAATTTAAAGAAGACAGACTTGGGTAGAGCACGCTTTCCTTTTGATAACTGCTGCACGTGTGTGGAGTGCAGAGATGATGAAACCTGTTGAATCACTCGGTGATGGCTGTGTTCTTGCTGAGCACAGAAGATGCCTGCAGAGACTAAGGAAGATGCAGGCTCACCTTATTTCTCAAGGTGACAGAAAAGGCCACAAAGAATCATCATCTTCAAAATCTCACCTAGGTCAGCCACCACGCCAGACAAGTGATGCAATACTGAGGTAAACTGAGGCCCAGCAGCACAGGCAGGACTTCATGCGACACTTCTGTGGTTTGGGAAAGGTGCCTCAAACGAGAAATTAAATCCAAAATTCAACGTACACATCTCTTCTAGCCAGATCTCTGCAGCATTTTCAAAGTGGGCATGACTCACATTTGGGGACATGCTGCCTTACAGCTCTTTTTCCAACTCTGAAACACATGAGAGCACAGTGAACAACGAATTCTGGTGACTTTCACTTATTCCTCCAGACAGCATGAACACTGTCACCTGCCTGCACCTAATGACAGCCCTGTTTCATATAGGCAGGGAGATGAAGAGGTAAAAGATGAGAAACAGCCACTCCTGCAGAGTAGTAGGTGGAGAGGAAATGAAGTAGCAGAAATGGCATGGGCAGTGAAGCATGGAAAAAGAATGAATCAGGACACCAGAACCAGAAGCAGAACAAGGGACAGCATGGCTTATAAAAAGCCAAACTCAGCAGCAACAGAACGCATCAACTACAGACCAGAAACAGACAGTGGCAGCCAAGACAAGAAACACAAAACTGCAAAAATTCTGAACCCCATTTTTAAATGCTTGGCTCCCACACCAATCATCGGAGTGAGGCCCTCTCTCTTCATGGATAGATTTCTGAAACTGTGCTAGTCTGCCAGTCTGCCTGCCAGATTTCTTTCAGTTTGACAAAGAACCACACCGTGCAGTTTAAATCATCCACAGCTAACAGAAGAGTCTAGCGAAACCCAAACCCAAACAACTGCAGCTGAAACTATGCCTTGTACTCTAATCCCACACAGAAAGGAAAGTCTCTGAACCCCAGTCAGGGCGTAGCCACAACCACAGCTGTGCCGTTACATTATGGCTGACACGCAGCACTGCCCTCTCTTCTGAAATTCACATTACTGCAATATGTAAGAGTTACAAATGAGTGAACCATGAGGCAGGGTACCCTAAAAATAAAAAGGGAATAGCTTTCCTTCCCTGCCCTCACCATTCAGGTTAGCGATTCTTAGCGCTTACATCCTGTGATAAAGTGGATTCCCTCTCATTTATTCCATATGGAGAGCCTGCCCAATTACCACCATGTCAATACACTGTAAATTACCAGGAGTACAGATAAGCATCAACAGGAAGGAAGTGCAACAACTTGCATGAAAGTACTGCATGAAAGTAGAGCATTATTCACCACCTAGCAATTTCAGAAGGCAGATAACATCCCTTACGGACAAATCCGGATCTTACTTTTTCCCAAGCCTCCCAGAATGTTCAGTGTGACACTGTCTGGCTTGGACAAGAAGCAGAGAAAAAGTCTCTCTTAAAACAATCTATTCACATCTCACAGCAACAGCTTCCTCTGCCCACATCATACCATAAAACATACCAGAGCACTTATCCTGCAACAGTAGTATCCTCCCTGATCTTCTTACAACAAATTCTCAGAAAACACCAAGCTTTCCCTGGACACTTCCAGATTAATTTAAGAGGGAATGCCCCGTGCATTACTTAATGGCAAACCGACGCTTTTACAACCAGTAGCAAGAAGTAACACACATTTGGACACGACAAAGACCCAGTTACAGGCTTCCGTGGCAAATCCTCAGCAGCAGAACGGATTGAAATACCCTGGGAGGGTGAGTCAGGAGCTACAGATCCAAGTATAAAACTCTCTCCTAATCCAGACGGTGAGATTATGTTTTGGATGGAGAGGGCCAGTGCTTTGAATTCTCTCTCCCTCCTGTCACCCCCTGCCCCTGCCATATGCTGTCACTTCTTTTATTTACTAGCTAGGGTTTCTCTTCCCACCCCCCAACTGCTCCATTCTCTCCCTGGCAGGCAGTCAATTCCTCGCGCTGTGTGCGTTAACACCCTGCAGCCCATAAAGTACTCACTCCGAGCTCTCGCTGCCGCTGCCAGTCGCAGAGCTGCTCTGCTGGGTGCCCTGGCCCAAAACCTGGACCCCTAAGAACCTGACGGCCCGCATCAGAATCGCCTCCATCGCTTCAACCGAGAGCTTCTCCAGCACGATCACGCGGCATCGGCTCAGCAGAGCGGCGTTGACTTGGAAGGAAGGGTTTTCTGTGGTCGCTCCGATCAGGGTCACCGTCCCACACTCGACGTGAGGAAGGAAAGTGTCCTGAGGATGGGAGGGAAGCAGAAAAAGCTGATCTCGATCAATGACAACCTCAAACATTCCATGTGAGTAGGCTACATTTTTTTTGCATCTTCTGAGTCTTTGGGTTTCTTGTTGATATGACAAATAACCTCACTGACAAGGCAGCTCATCTGCTCGGCTATCTAAATGATTTAATCCCATGTAGAGAGCACGTTATGGGCCCGTTTACCTTAATAACTCATGCTTGCACTAAGAATGACCCCATCAGCTGAAAAGAAACAGTGTAAAAAAATCTGCATATTTTTAGTTTATTTATGTGACTTTAGTTCATTGCTTGGCAAACACAAGGTTTCATGAAACTGCTGTATCAAATATAACAAATAGTGAAGCTGCTTCTAAATACTCTTTGAATCAACCTCTTGGGCTACAACTCCTTATGTAATTCTGCAGGATGGCTCCAAAAACTATAGTAAGATTGCAGTATGGTTCAGTATAAAAACTGTAAATTGCACCACAGACTTCAAGCTTTCCATGGTATAACTAAAGACAACTTAGCCTTTTATTTATATCTTTGAAGTACAATAATTAAACATTGCTTGGAAGTCAGTCATGGAATTTAATTTTTATGTTTCTCCCTAATTCATCTACTAAAAACTAACTTTACAATCAAAAGCCCAAAGTAAGCTATCATCTTAAGGCAAAGTGGGAAATTTTTAAAGAAATGCTGAGAGAGGCCTTTTTCAAAGAGTAATACAGTACAACACCTGCTGGGATTTATTGAAACGATGAATCTCGTCAATAAAGAGGATAGTTTTTCTCTTGAAGAGTCTTTTTTCATTCTGGGCTTGGCTGATGACATCTCGAACATCATTTGTCTTGGCACTTGTGGCTGACAGTGTCACAAACCTCGTGCCGTTCTTTTTGCTGCTGTTGGCTATGATGTGTGCCAGTGTAGTCTGAAACAGCAATAGGAGAAAGCTCTGTAAAAATAGTTTTGGACACAGAAAGTACTAATTTGAAGGAAATACGTAAAGACCAAAGCTATATATTCTGGACACAGGGACAGTGTTGACAGTTTACAGAGTAAGGTATTTTACTTCATGCTATTCTAGCACACAGAAGACTTAAAAACTTCCTGCTAGAGGTAGCTGCCAATTCCACCACTGCATTTGTAATGCTTGCACTTTTACATACCGGACCTCTGCAGTCTCAACACCGAAAAGGCCAGCAATGACAGCTGTCTCCTCTATCATGGAAGAAGAGCTCTTTGCCAAATACATTTCTGCCACAGAAGATGGGCTGACTGCGATTTGCTGCGCAGTTATTTTGTGAAGGGTGTTAATGGATAAAGAGCTGGACTACTCCAAGACACCTGCACAAGAGTTTACAATGCAAGCATACTTAAGAAATAAAAAGCTGCAACGTCGTTAATTAAAGTCTTTTCTATTTCCACTGCACATAAAAACTGAATTAATCAGCAGTTCTCTGCAAAAGCAGAGAGTTAAGAAAATATAACTCTTTAAAGTTAAATAGTCAATAGGAATCAAATAGTGGCCCAGAGAAATAAAAGGCAGCTGGTGGAACAAACAGTTGGCTGGTTTCAGCAAGCAGCTATGCTGGTTTTCTTTCCTTACAGACAACTTCTTCAAATAAGAACTTATTTATAGGCAAATTCACAGAGCCTACTAAAGCACAGAATCTACCTCCAGCACTACCTCCCACACCTGAACACACCACAGGCACGATTTTCAGAGTTTCCTTCACAACCCTTAGTAAAGGCAGGTGTATCCACACATCCCAAGCCGAGCGTATCTCTATTTTAAAAGCACTGCTACAGAAAAACAGGTGCTGCTTCCATCAAGCTCACTCTCCTATTAAAGAAGGAGCCCCAGGAGACTGAAGACAGGAGAGCCTCAGCAGATGAGGAGTGGGACAGGTGCTGACAAAGCCGCCTCAGAAGATACTCCAAGTACTGAGCTTAAAGTAGCAGGTGCTGCCAACCTGATCCCCTTGGAGGGAGGCTGCAGAAGCAACCACCTAAACACACGGCTCCCACGGGTGTCACAGCACTGCTCGGCCTCTTTAATGGATCTCCTCGTCCCTGAAACGGCAACCAGCCCAAGACAGGAAAGGAGAGGCTAAGGGGGAGGATGTATCACTTTATTCTTGCTTTAGTTTTAATAAGGGCGTCCCGATTGTCTTCAAAAGAGGTGTCATTTCACATTCCGACACCAGAGTCGCATCCCATGTCAAATCCTCTCTCACCTCCTGGAGCTCAAAGTACCACCTTATCATCTCCTTGTACTGCTGCAGAAGACCCACTGGAAACTGCTGGCAGCAAAGCCTACAGATCAGGCAGACCTGGGAAACCAAAACCCAAAAGTAAAGCTATCTTTGAAATTAAGCTAATGAAATAAAACCAAAGTTGATGTTTCCTTACAAACAGGCCTCGATTCAGAATGTACCTTCAGAGGTTGTATCCATGCCTTAAAAAAAAAAAAAATCACTGAAAGCATGGAAACTTTCAACACATCTGAGGATAAAAAAGCAAAAATGTACCTCTTCCTTCTCTAAAAGTGGAAGTGGTGGTGGGGGGAAATCAAAAAAAATAAAATCAAGTGACTGCTCTTCTCACAGCTCCACTGGCATCCTGGCCTTCATTCATCTGGTCACAGATAGTTTTGTTTTTAAACATATGCACAGGCATCCTTATTTCCACCTCTAATTCGGGGGGAAAAAATCCCATGAAGTAGATTTGTTTGAAAGTTACTGTAGAATCTACTTGAAAACTGCTGCACAGCTCTCAGCCAGCATGTAGCTCCTCCACGCTGCCAATTTCTGGGTCAACAAAGGTTGTAACAAGAATAAAATACGTTGCCTTTCAAAAGCAGTGTTTCATATGGACAGGCATGTTCATGGCTCCTTCCTTCTGTCCTGTACAATCAAAAATTTACTAAGTCAAACCGCCCATCACATACAAGTCAAACTTTCCCTATTGCTCTTTTTTTTATAATGCTGCTTTTTCTGCTACCATCTGAAGCAAAAGTCAGTAACACGCAATGCTATTTTCTCCTTCTGTTACTATCAGGTTACAATCTAGGGTCCGTATAACCCAGTGGAAACTTAAATAGGGTAGCCTAAATATGCAGGCACTAGCACAGAACTGCAACTTGTACACTAAATCCCTCATTTCTCTCACTAAATTCAGTGGCAACATATTTGAGGGGTAAGAAAATTAAAAATCCGATATGGAATAAGGCAGAAGAAAACAGCCTGAATATCCTTCATCACCTGAAATGAACTTGTTTGTTACATTAGAAAAACGGTCTTTTTAAAATAATGCCACTGATGTTGCAATTTAGCATGAATACATCCATGTTACAAAAAGCATAACAAACAGGAAGAGGAAATCTAAATAAGCTGAGATTTTGCTCCTTTCATCATACACACATTTCTTCTTACATCATGCTTCTTCTCAGAGAGGAGCAGAAATGACGTTTCCCATAAGTTAAGTGGTATTTATATCCATCAGAATAGGAGTGATCCTGCAAACTAACCTTTTGATAACTTCACCAAGCAGTGGTGAGGCAGAAGCTCAGTGTAATATCCTTTCAGAAATCATTCTCAGTTCTCTTCCATTATCCCACCCAACTGTCCAAACTCATATTTATCATCTCAATTTTTCTGCTGAAAATTACAAGACCTCACTGACTTATCTGTTTACATAGGCTAAAGAAATGTATCATAAAGAGCAGTTCTGAAACTTGGAAAGATATCCACATACTCGGGAACCATTACTCACCAAGGAGCAATACTTTCAACTTGAGCCTGTGGTCATCTATTTCCAGATCTATTACACACAGAACAAATACTTAACTACTGAAACTCTCCTCCACCATCCCGAAAATTTCTTCATGTCAGCCCTAATGAGAATATCCTTCCCTAAAGGCTGCAACCATCCAAGATTTTTAACAAACAAACAAACAAAAAAAAACAACCCCAAACCAATAAGCAAACAAGAAAATAGCTAAACAAGCCCACTCCCAGCTCTTCCAGGCTTTGATAAGAGTTACTGATGAAATAAAAGTAACCGACAAAGCATGGCTTCACACACCTCTCACTGTCAGAGCAGATAAGTCAATCAGATTTGCTGTTTCAGTTAGTTGGATGCTTGCACAACAAGGTAATTTCTGTACGTCCACAAGTTTCCTTGATCGGGCAACGCTCTTTGAGTATAAGCTGCTTCCCTATTCTCTGCACTGCCACTAGATAGTGCAGCCTTCCCATGGCTAGAAGAAAGCAATAAAAAGCAAGTACAAATTAACTCTGTCCTATGGATGCCAATGTTCAGTGGCTAACATTACCTGCCTAGAAGTAAGGTAGTCTTTTCATTTTTGCACCTCTTTGCCAGGCCATTAAACTATGCCAGCTGCATTTGCTCACCAAAGGCCATTCCAGAAATAAAGAGCAGTGCTGCCTTGCTATCTTCAGAAAGTGGAATTGAAAAAAATTAGGAAGAGATTAACATACGTGGTCAGATCACAGTCAAGAAGACTGTAGTCAAGAAGTTGACTGTGAAACGTAAGGTCATTCTTACCTCACTCTTGTGGAAGATCAGGTAGATCTTGTTTACTGACCTGCCTATGGTTGCCTGTTCATGGAGATTTTCCTTGTTCATTCTTAAATTGCACAAATATAGCAAAACAGTCACTGTAGATGTCAGCCACAGAAAATACACAGTCTTTCAGGTTACATCTATACTGCGTTCAGCAGTCACATCAGAGAGCTCCTGCAAGCTGTGCAGAACACAGCTCGCTGTCCTTCTGTTCCAGCCCTTCTCACCTCTCACAGCCTCTCCATGAGGAGCTGACATTCATACTACACTTGGTAGGAGCACTCTGGTGCAAGAGCTCTCCTTGCACCCAGATGGGCCCTTCCAACATCGGTGCTTCTCCCACCAAGTCTAGAAGGTTGCGTGGGCTGCCGGGTCATCTTTAGGTGACCAAAGCAGGTCCAGCACATATCTGTGCTGGTGCGTAGACTGCAGCGCAGCACGGATTAATCCTGAGCAGGGATAATCTAGTTGGCACCTAGGCTTCCCCACCAAGTGACTTTGCTGGTTTGCTCCAGAGCAAACCACTGCGCGAATTGTTTGCAGCAGTGACAACAAACGACTGGCAGCCCAGCGCAAAACACAACCCAGCAGGCTAAGCTACACCTACAGACTTGCAGGGTCTAAACTATGTTATCAGTTTCAAACTGGCATCCTGCTTTCTTCTGCTGCCCTCTGACCATGACTGTATTTTTGCCTCTTCCTCTATTCTGGCCAGGATTTCCATATCTTTGCTTACGTGGCATTGCCATCAAGAGCCTCTCCTCGCCCTCAGCCTTCCCTCCGAAGGCAGCAGGGCTATATCGTGGTTGATCAGTAGTCAGGAAAGGCCACGCTCTATTTCGCTGCTCTGAGTGAGCCACCAACTGTGTCAGCATCCCTGGATGCCTCCCAAGGGAGCATTTCCCCGGGACGCAGCTGAAAAAGCCGGGGTCTGTCCTACCCAACATTGCTGAGCTAACCCTTGGGTGAGCCAGGCTGTGTCTAAAGGAAACTGGCAGGACAGCAGATGAACCTGGCCCAGGGACACTGTCTATAGAGATAAACACAATCAGAAGTGGCAGCAGCTGGCATTTATATAAGGGCAGATGCTATTCTTACCCATCTTGTTTGGTTCCTCACACCCCAAATAGCCCACTGGGAGTCTACTGGAGGAGTAAGGTGTCACTGAACAACAGCCACGGCGTGTGGTTTACAGACCTTCCAGAATCCAAGTCTGACCAAGCACAAACAGATGCAAGGTCATTGCATAATATTTACTGAAACAGAGCTGCACCTCCATTTGCCACATCCAGATTTGTCTCCTTGCATTTCAACTCTTCTACAAATACAACTGGATTTTCTCTTCCAGTTTTCTCTTCCTAGAGAGCTACCCTAAGTTATTTTAGATGGGCACAAGCAAAATCAAGCACATTTGTATTCGCAGACTTCTCCCAGGCAACTGCAAAGGCAAATCCATTTTTCAGAACGGTTCTGGACTTTCACTCTATGCTACTGTAAAAGACATCATGCATTTTCAATCAAAAATCTCGTAGTAATGAACCAAAAGAACTCATTACTTCCAATGGTTCCAATTCAGACCCCAAGCAGAACAAATAACAGAGGATAAAATACACTCAAGTAATCAAATAGACTTTTAGGTAATCACTTGACTTAGCAAAACATAAAATGCTAGAGTGAAGGGGTAAATATGCTGTGAAGAAAACATCTACGTTGGACTTGCTGTCTGTTTCAATATGTCATATATAACAAATTCTTGAATAAAAACCAAATAAAATAAGGGACTCCTAGAAATAAAATATAAACTCAGTGAAAACTTGATAGAAACTTCAAAGACCACTTACTAGGGTTTTCAGTGTTTTGCACTCATAACAACGCAACATATTTTACCTTAGTACTAGATTGTAGGTATGTACCCCAGAAAAATCACACGCAAATGCTGTCTTATCTTTTCTAGGGAACGGGTTCCAGACAACTGTTGCATACATTTTTTTTCTTGTTAAACAGCAATCATAAAAGGGAATGTTTACTGTATTTAAATACAGAATGTCCAGGTTTATAAGGCTTAAACCGTATCTGAGGCAGCAAAATTACTCAGTGCTCAAGTTACGCTGTGTCCCCCTGCTAACTCTTTACTAAAATTGGTGCCCCATGGCAGACAAGCAAAAATCTAAATCCCTGCATTAAGGTGTCATAAGTCACAGTATGGCTTACTCGGATTACACTAGGATTCATACGGCTTCTAAAAAATTGCATCGTCAGGGTGAACAAGCGAACTGTTCTTAAGTTAAGAGCCACGGCATCTCTTTGAGGCACTGTTTCGTCTGCTGGCATGTGTCTGGTTTGCTTCTTAAAATCAGAAAACATGTTCTTGTGTTCAACACTTGATAGTGGCAACAGTAAAAACAAAACCAGAGTCAAAGCCTTTTCACCAAGAGCACCTTGGCTTCCTAAGAAATTAGAACAGCAAATTAAAAGTACAAAGATCGTGCTCCCTGAATATAAGAAGACTGAATACAGATGGAAACTCAAAGGAAAATAAACTCACAACAGAAGCACCCTGATTTTGTCTTTTGATTTTGATCATACCTCTTTGAATATTCAAGTGCAGCAGAGTCTGGAATCAACTTGGGCAGAGCAATACAAGGCACATGTATTTTTACTCAGGTACCTGGCTTTATTCACGATAAAACATCTCCAAAAGTACCCTTGAACAACAATATGAAATACCGCATAGTCAGGATTATTCTCTTGTTTAGAAAAAGTCTGCTGGATTATTACTTCTCATAAAGTTCCAGATTCATAAATACAACATAAATTAATTCAAAATTTGGCCTCAAGGATTAATTCCATCTACAGTTATCTCTTTTTTTTTTTTTTACTTAGTCCTGCTCTACCCTTTTCACAAGAAGTATCAGTTAGCGCAGCATTTGGCTGCAGAAATGGAAGAAAACATAGATGGGCTGCAATAACCCGATTCCATGGGTAGCAGGAGTGTGAAGAGGTTTAAAGAGTCTATGACCATCTTACACAGCACTTCTGAATTTAGACCAACATATCTAGTTATATTCCTATTTTAGCTCCAACCCTTTATGTAAGGCTATTTTCTTCAATGGGCAGAGCTTAGTACATAGATTTGTTGCATTTGAAGCTACATAACGTGCAATTATTTAATGTTTTTCCCACTGAAAAAGACTGTCCTTAACAGAAGTTTCTGATTATCTAGGTCATGAGGCAGTGAGAATTCTTCTTTTTCACAAGATCTTTCAAGTTTCAAGCGCTAAGCTACATGATTCTTCACATTAAAATAGCCCTCCTTTTCACCTGTCCATTCTCCATCAGTTTCAGGTTACTTTCTCACAGAATGCTTTCTTATACGTGTTATATATGCACAACTCAAATAGTAAGTGTATGAGGCTGGCAGGCAACCACAGACTTTTTCCATATTTAGGGAGGCTATTTTGCGTTGCATGTTAAGTCTATAAAGACATGAATGTAATAAAAAAAACATCCAAGTAAAGAATAGAACTTTCACCCATTTGCCTGAGATAGACAATACAATTTACGGGGAAGAAGACCTGGGATGAAAGTATACTTTAGGACCAATCTAGAAATATTAGTAAGCATGTGCAAAGAGAAAAGTCAACATTTTTTTTTGAATTTCCAGGTTAGGCAGTAACAGATGGTCCATCCAGAGCTAGCTGAAAGTATGTAGCCCCAAAAATGTTTGCTGCAAAGGAGTAACCTAGAGAAGAGATGAGCTACCCAACAGCTTAAGTACTTAGAGAAAATGTAACAGATAAGTTGTGGAACTGCTTCTTGAGAGAAGGCAAAAGGCACAGTCTTGACGCAAGTCAGATAACCGTTGAGCAGTAGAAATCAAACTCTGTGAGAAGTAACCTTACTAAATACACCTCCACCTAAGGCATATAGGTGAGGAAGACGGGTCATGAGAAAAAAAGAGTGAAAGCTGCGTTACTAGAGATATGAAACACACCAACCACTACTCAAAGTCAGTCTTAGCACCACACAGGTTTCTGAAGATGACCTGAAACACAAGCATAAGCTACCACAAGCTCACTAAAAAGCATTTCCATAGCAAAAAAAAAAGCGTGTATTCAACAGATCACAACCCAAAGGCCACTGAATTCAGTTCTAATTTTCAGACCATACGCAGCCTTTGCTTTCTTACCAGAGTAGTTGTAATTGCCTTTTTTCGAAGGCAAAAGGGCTCCAAAAAAGACCAAATAGATACTGTCAACACATATAACAAGGAAGTAAAGCCCAAAAAGCATGAGTAAATATACAGCAAGCCCCTGCTGCTCATTCAACAAAGCACATTCCTTTTTTCTAAGAATTCAAGTCCATTTCTTTCTTCTAGCCATCTTGCTTCAATCAATCCACCTGCCCTTTAACAAGTTTTTGGAACTAGCCCTTCTTTACCTCGTGCTTTCTTCTCTCTCCTTCTGATATTGCCTGGCTATTTTAAAGGAAGTGGCAATTATCTGAGTTCTCCAGCTGGTTCTCTTCAGGTGTATGTTATCTAGCCTGCACGACCTGTTGATTCCTTGCTGAAAGTATCCTTTTACCAATTACTCCTTATTAACTGCGATTAACTAGCATTATTATTCAAATACCATACATACCAAGCTTCTTTTTATCTTCAACTAAGTATGCTGAGAAGAGCAAGCTGATGCTCTGGCCTTAACTGCTCTACTCACATTACTTCATTAGGCACTATTTTCCCTATCCCAGATTTCCCACACATCTGCTTGCACATAGCCACCAACATGACATGCAAAACTTAGCGCTGTACACGTTATCACGACAGAGATAGCCGTGTATTTTGCTTGTTTAGCTTCCCCCCTGCCTGCCCCAAATGTGAAACACTGAGTAAAAAAGACAAAACGAAGGTGAGGTCTTTTAGTGCTCCTTTCTGGCTACACCAGAGGCAGTAATCTGGTCCTTTCCTCGCTACAGCTGTGGATCCCTTCACTGCTGTGCTGTAACGACATTGCCTTTGGGGATTCATCAGGGTCTGCCTCTGGTAGCTTTAAAGAGGCAGAAATAGAACACACAGCAGTCAGATCTTGTGAAGATCCATCAGCTTCAGAGCACTTGTCTGAAGGTGGAAGAGTGCCTGGCTGCAAAATCAGCTGCCTTTCCCTCTAGAACCTTCTGGCAGGGGCTGGGATTTGTGGGCTGGAGTGAACCCTGCACTTGAAAACTGTGCCGTACTAAATTTGTTGGTATCTCACCTTGTTTCCTAGATGTTTTTACGGATTGTTTTGTTGGTGTTTTTGAGCTCCTCTGCCGCTGCCCAAAACACAGCTTATGCGTGAATTTTGCAAGATCTGAGCTAGGGGGGCCTGTGTAACCGAGGTGCAAAGTGCGCAGAGCTGTGCTGGCGCGGGATGAACCGCTTCTGCTTTATTCACAAGGCAGGTTGTGCTTTTGTAACCTAATTGAAAACTAGCGGGCATCGGCCAACGCGAAGTCACCACAGAAGTAACAGAAGAAGGCGGGGAAAAAAAAATAAAAATACAGGGCGAGTTAGAAAACAAAGAGGCCA